>NW_009912472.1:36000-51403 GCF_000696875.1 Nestor notabilis | reverse complement strand
CTCTTTCCAAATACAGTAATAAAAAGATATATCAGGTTTAACAGGGGAAAAGACCCACATGCAGTTAAAAGAGAAGGATAAAGTCCAGCAATTATGAGGACACAAATATTGAACGTCCAAACAAATTCTCAAGACTAAATTTTTTCTAGCTTTATACTTGGAGGACTACTTCAGGAGTGCTTGGATGTCTGCAAAAATATATAGTAAATCAATTTTTGCAGTAATTCCCGAGCATAGTCATGCTGATATTTCTGTTTGTGTAGGGATTGGGAAGAAAAAGATTCATTTTTCAAGTGATAACATGTCTCTTGGTTTTCAATTTTAGGCGAACCTTACACCAGCTATCTGATAGATTCCTTATTCGTTACAGAGTCAGCAATTTTATTTCTTTAATGTCTTTCAGGAAAATCTGCTCTCCCTTTATTATCCAATAACATTGCATTGTCACAGAGAGGCAATAAATGTTGTATCACTCCAAAACAAACAGAAAAGGGACTTAAATAATTCAACTACATTCATTTTTAAGTAAAGCAAAAAGCCTTAATAATCAAAATTAAGCTTCCTATTATGAGAATGGTCAGGTTAACAGGGTCTTTTTATTTGGGGGAGGGGAGGTTCATAGCAAGCAGTGTATCATGATGATTATTTTGGGCATTGTGTATGTAAATCCACCACATTCATCCACATTGTCCTAAAAGCCTTCCCTACATCTAGCATTCTAGCTGACGGGTGGAGTATTCGTATCAACAGCTAAAAACTCAGAAAGAATTAATTTGCAGCCAGGATTGTTTCTAGAACTTAAGTTAAAAACTTTGAGTATTATAAAATGTACAGCAAAGAAATGCAAAATAAAGAACTTATGAGCAAGCTCACTTGCCACCTTTCTACAGTCAGCCCAAGCTACACAGCTATTCTATGATTTTCTAGGACTTGGTATTTTAACTGTGAAACAGCTCTGGTTTTATTATTCTATATTTATGAGGCACTTGTTCCTCCAAATTATTTTAAGTTCAGCTTCATTTTATTTGTTGTTACTTTCAAAAATGGTAATTGTGGGGGTGAAAAGATTTTAGAACATAGATTTAGTTATAAATTTCTATTAAAAAGTTTAACATTGCAAAATTAAAAATTGTAATATTGGCATTTGGGGAGGTAAACATTATAAATACAATAAATCAAAGAAATTTTTCTATACTTAAAATAAATACAAAACCTAATTTTTGTAAAAGCTATAACCCAAAACTCAGGCAAAAATATGAAACAAGAAAAAAATCTCTTAATGCTAAAAGCTTTTCATAAGAACAATTTCTGACTAACTATTGTCTTCCCTCTCTTCATATTCCTGTTAACTAAAATACTCTAAAAATATAATCTTGTTCAAACATTTTGCATTTTGGCCGCTTTAAAGCAAACAGCTCATTGGCAATGAGAGAGTAAGTTCCTTCTCTGACTACCACTGTGCCGACTTTGCAAAGACTTGCACCCCTCTTTTGTCATTGAAGAGACTCTGGTTGTTGTGGGACTTTTAAAATTAAAGAAACATTAACTGCTCAATGATAAATGCATTCACTAAAAGCAAAATTTCATTTCATCTCCCTGCTAAGAGAAGGTTTGATGTGAAGCTGGGGGGTGTGGGGTTTGGGTTTTGGTTTTTTTAGTAGAGAAAAGGGTGTTACTTGGTTCTTTTAAGACAGGACTGCTGAAGTTTCCAGGTTTGCCTTTACCAGCATGGGATAAATAGCACCTGTCCTTGGTAAGCCCTTAAGCAGAGTTACATTATACACTGACCTTTTTAGAATGCCAGCAAACCTGACCGTTTCTATTCCCAAAACAAAACTGTTCCACTCAGACTTTCATTTGCTTATTTCCAGATGAAAAAGCCACTCTCAAATAGTGAAACTGACTGATTTCTACAAAGTTCTGAACCAACTCCTCTCCTTGTGGGTCACACTGACCTTTCTTTGACAGTGTGAAAAACAGAAAAAAAAAATTACTACCTTTACCTATACTGAGATGCTGCCATAATTTTTAGCCCAGATAAAAGGACTGGTACAGAGCAACATTTGGATTAAAAAAAGCCCAAACCAAAAAACAATCCCATAAATGCAGTAAAAGGTAGAAGTTCACTACTTACATGCTGCAGGCTGAGAGATGAAGCTCGAGGCTGGAGTAGAATTTCCCTTGCCCTCAGGTGTTTCTAATTGCTGATTAAATATCTTTTGGTCCCGCCTGCACCAGCCGACAGTCCCCTCTGCGTCTCTGCCTCTCTTTGTGACTAGGACACAGTACTCTGAGTCCCAACCTATAAATAGATCCCAGCTCTGTGATTGATATAACAGGCAGCTGACAAAAAAAAAAAAAAAAAAAAAAAAAAAAAAAGAGGGAGAAGGTGGGGGGAGAGAAGAAGAAATTCCAAAGCAGCAGAAACTGGGCTTTTAACTGTGCACTGTGCCTAGGGAGGAGTCCCCCACAGTCACCCGTGGGCATCAGAAAGAGAAAGTGCAAGGCAATTACTTTCCCAGCAGCATTACAGCAACTTGAGGTATGTAAAGCAAATGAACAAAATTCAGTGCACAAAGAGGGAGAGGGAAAGCACAACTGGCAGACTGCATCCAACTCTTTTGTAATTTAACACAAATAAATGCCATTTTAAAAACACGTTGGGGATTCTGACAGAATGAGAGATGAGTTCAGAGTTAAGTTCTGGGGGTTGGTCCAGTCGTGCTTGTATTTCTGCTGCAGAATAAACTAGGGCTAGTGGGTAGGTTAGCAATCTAACAGCTCAGCAGTCAACTTAGGGTCTCTGCCCACAAATACTATTTGATGAGGCTGTTCCTGAAAACAAAATTGAGGGCATAGATGATACCTCCCCTATTGACTCAGCAGACATTACTTAGTTCTTAGGGACCTGAACCATCATTCCTGCTCATGTCCTTGACTGCCAGGAGAAAACTGATGAGTTACAGATATCAGCAGAGCACTTTTGCAGAGACTGAGCCGACAGCCCACCATCTGGGCAGTGACTTGAGAGAATGCATTAGGAATGCTTCTGCTGCCCTGGTCCCCATTAGTTGACAGGGGTAATGGTCCTTGGTTTTTCCATATCTAACCTCTACAGGTTCGTCTGTTAGAGCCACAGTCAGGCAAGGCCAAAAGCTTTTCCAGGAGGCAGCTGGTTCTCCAAGCTTTCATCAACTCCTAGATATTCATGATCTGCAGTAGAACCTTAATTGCTATGCAGTTTCACAGCATACACTCTCACAGGCAAGGCAGCTCCTGACGAACACCAGAGTAGGGAAGAAGAGGGAGAACAGTAGCCAGAGAGACAAAACAGTTTTCACTACACTGCTACCTTTGGCAGTATCTCCTACAAACATCCCCAGCACCATGCTCAGCTCTGCAGGCAAAAGTACTAGTACCAGTGAAGGCAGAGTACCAGATTCACCAGCCTTCTTTTCAACACATTGCTAGGCTTGCTTGAGCTGAGATGGTAAAGAAATGTTCATAAAGCATTCTAATGGTAAAGAAACTCATAAAAAGCAGGATAAAATCCTCAGGCACCAAGCCCATGCTGAACTCCATGGTTCTTTGGCTCAGTGGCTAACAGTACCTGAACTATTTAAGCTAGTTTAGGCATGCCTGCACTACACTGCAGCTGCTGCTCTTGCTGGAGTTAAGTTAGTTTAACAAGACCAGCTATCCTAAAGCAAGGCAAGGACCCACCACATCACAACCAATGTCTCAGCTCAACTGCAGCTATTGATCATGTGGGGAGATAAAATAATTTCCTCTTTTGGGGCCAAATCCTGCTGCATAACTAAACTCTTGGCAATATGCTTTTTGTCTAAGCGGGTACGATTTAGTCAATAAAATTCCCTTCTTGCAGAACAGGAGCCTGATGAAGCACTGGGCAAAGACTCATGAAATTTAGACATTTTTCTTAGTCGAGCTACTGCCCTGTGAAGTCTGGCTTGTCACTTTACCACTGCTGCATATCCCCCAGCTTTAAAAAAAACAAAGATAACAGTACTTAACACTGCACTTTAAAGCACTTCGATGTCCACAGATGAAGAACTACAAATGGCTGAGCTGCAGTGAGGAAATACACCACCAATTCCCCACCAGACTTCGGTCCTTCACCTAGTTGAGTCAGATCTTGGATAAAAAACTATCTGACCATCTGCATTTCTGCCCTCTCATTTAGGCTGGCTAATACAAGATGTTTTGGGCTTTAATATTAAAAGCTGTAAAACATTTTACACTTCCCATTGCCATCAGAAGGAATTTTAGAAGCTCAGTACATGGTAGATCAAGGTCCCAAAACAGGGGCACCTAAATCCAACAGTCACTTTTGAAAAATTCAGCTAACAAACGCATAATCACATAGATCCTGAACATGATATCACCGTCAGACTGTTCTTTGCCTGTTGATTACTGTTGACAGTAGTTCTTCAATACTACTCCATCAAGCCCTGTGTTCTATAGAACAGCACCATCCCTTCCCCATTACACTGCCATGAGCCAAACTAAAGCCCACAGTGTAGTCTAAGTCACAAGGACACTTTGGGCACATCTCAATCAAGTAGCTGGGAAGCTCTATTCAATTCTCAGGTCCAGGTCCAGTGCTTATCACTGGCATCCCACATCTACAACGGAGCAAAACTTGGTCATACATTAGTCCCCCATCCTTCCACTTCCTGCCTGGAGGATGAAGGGATAAGGACTTGCCAGCATGTGACTGTCAGCTAGTACAGATGAACCCTGAATGGAGTCAGCATTCCTCCATCCTTCCTCTCTACCTTTAGACAATAGTATGTATGACCTTAGTAGCTCCAAACACCACTTAATTCCAGCCTCCAGACTCAGGGAAAGAACACAACAGTAGAGGCCATAAGCCTGAATGCCCACTTCAAAACACTGCAACAAACGAGCAAATAAACACCCCCCACACACACACACACCCCCAAGAAAAAAACAAACAACAAAACCAAATAACAACCAAAACCAAACAAATGAAAAAAAAAACCCCACACAAAACCCAGGAAAATATCAATGTCACTGGCTTGTAGGCCATATAAAGGCTCCATTCTTTCCTTGAGGCACTCAAGTAGAAGATATTATAAAATGCACACGCATCTTTACCATCTTTTCTACTTAGGAAGCTATCTTTCTAAGTGTTTCTTGCTAGGGCCACTTTCACCATAAGCTTGTATTTCAGTCTCAGATTCTCAAGTCTATGGCAGAGGTAAAACTTCAGTGCTTAATTTTCTTCAAACAAAAAGTTTGAGCTTTGCACATAGAAGTCTAGGCAGAATTTGCTGCATATAAGCTATTACAGAAGAATGCAAAATATACTTTCCTTCTAACGACAAAACCAAACAAAAATTCACAGCTACCCTTTGTAGATAGGGACACAGCAAAACCACTTGAAGCTTGGAAATACTGACCCAATCAATGGAATCTTCCATTTCCCCCCACCCTCACATTAAACCACATCTTTGTCCTCTTCTCCTGTGAGCCTCAAGGTGCTTCTGTGCATGTCTGATTTATGTGCCATAAGTTTAGAGCTCAGAACTAGTGCTGCTTTTGTATTAGAAATGCAAGTATGAATATAAGTTTAAACTGAAAGTCAGCTCTGCAATTTCCAAGGCTAGCCACAGACTGAGACGAGTAAGTGTAACACACAACAAAAAGTTTCTTTGACAGAGCCACACTGCTTCGAAAGACTCTCACAAACCCAACATTCCAGGACAGCTGTATTAGTGCCCTATTGCATTTAGTGAGGTGTGAATTGCAAAGACTTCAAACAGGGACTAGGTAAACACAAAAAAAGATACTAAGAATGATAACTTTTCACATAAAGGAAATGAATGTCAAAAAAAACCTCTTCCAAGACTGTAAAAATAACAAGATAAGGAATAAAAGATAAACAAAAGGAAAATTTGTGTAGCAACTCTTTTCTGGATGCTTGGCGCACATAGTACGACTCTTTGATCTGATTTAAGATGTAGTTAAATATACTGTACATTTTGATACTAAGCATGTACTCTGAAAAACAGCATGCTGGTATTACTGCTAGGAGTTTAGCTGATGTTAATTTGATGTTAGTTTAGCTGTGTTTATTTGATGTTAATGCTGAAAACTTCATATTACTTCAATTCAGTTCTTTTTCTGTGCAACCAGTATCCATAACAGGATATTTCTGGCACATGCTGAACCCAAAGTTCGTACATACTCATCTAATTCTTCAATGTACCCTCTAGGATAGTGCATGCCATACTGTCATGTCAAATCTGTCATCACCAGGGAAAGCCACGCCGCTTGGTTAATACACTTGTAAACTTTGCTCCTTCTTTAGCTTCTACATATTTTAATATTCTTGAGGAATGTGAAAATTACTAAGATTTTAACAGAAGTCCCCTACCAGATTTAGCCATTCCAGCTGGAGATGTTACCACCCTCCAGCTGCCTGCCAGCTGGAGATTAGTAGGACTCCAAAAGCTCTTTGGCAGAAGGGAACCTGCAAAAACTTTCTAAGCCTCAAGCAAAGCATGTCAGGTTAGGACTAAGGAACTTTCCTGGATTAGGGGAAATAGATTCCAAATCTATTCTTCCATTTTCAGAGCTGCAGGCAGAGAAAAATCTTCACCTGGCATAGGTGTTTGCAGAGTTAGGCTGTGGAGAGGCACCATCTGTGGCTGCTCAGCAGAGGAATGCCATTGGTTTTAACAAGAACAAGCGCAAGCACAGGAGAATGCTACCCTCCCTTTTTTTCTGAGTCCACCAGTAATAACAATGTGCTAATGAAAAATAGCTTGGCCTGAGCAACAAAACATGTACCAGAGAGCATTCAGAAGCTATCCAGAGGGAGCATTCAGTTCTACACATACATATGGAAACAAAATCTGTAAGGATTTAACTGAAGCCTGCAAGCACTAGGACAATTGCATGCTGTATTGCATTTAAACACACAAGCTTTGCAGTCTACCACGTACGGTATGACAACACAATTCCTTCTATCCTTACCTCATTTAGATCCCTCCTAAACTTCCGCTTCTACTGCAGAGCCTCTTCCTAAAAGGGCTTCTGTGTTTACAACCAGCAAAAAGCAATAAAATGGAATAAGACTTCTTGGATGTACTCCTGCCTAAATTGTGTAAACACAGTATTCTCTCACTGGAAACTACCATCGCCATCTTCCAATCACGGGCTGCAATGTGTTTCACCAATGTTTGGCTGTCAATTCCACCATTTGGGGCAGGCACCTTTTGTGCTTTCAACTTATGTGGATGCTTTGCAGAAATTCATCATGGTTGTTGTACCACTTGTTTAGGACCTTGTTTAGCACCAGCAAGTCCACACCTGTGCTGGCAGGGCATTAGCTGTGCACTCAGACAAATCTCAAAGCAGCCCAGCAGCCTACCAAGGGCAGCTTCAGGCAAGAGATACTGTTTCATGTTCTTAGTGACCTTGGCCATGGTGGGGAGGGAGAGGAAGCATGGTAACTGTCATACTAAAACTTAGAACAATTTTGATACCAAGATGAGGACAGACTTAAATCAGTTCTGGTGCCAGATCAAATAGGGATCAGGATTGCCAGAAAAAGGTTCCCCTTGGGTTTTTGTTTTTGTTTTGCTTTTAATTTAGATTCCTTCAGACAACTTCTACAAAACCCAAACAACTACATTATAACCACAGACAGGCCTAACCATGATGTCTGGCTTTAGATCTAAACCCCTTACAGCCAGACTGTTAGCTCAGCTCCCCAGAAGGATCATCACCATTTTCCAAATGCCCAGTGTGTCAAGGGGGTTATTACCACTCCCTCTTCTCCTTTCCAAGGAGAGGCTCCATAGTCTGATTGTATGTCTCACTCAAATAAAACATATTTTTAAAAAGTAAAAATGAAGGCAAATAACTCACGAATTTCCTCAAAGGACGGGGATATTCATGGCTGCAGACACCCACAGGAGGAGTAAGTTTTTCCAGAAGCCCTTCATGTACAAGCTGAGGAGTTTTAGGGCTGCTCATCTGCCTCCATACCCGCTAAGAACATGCCTGCAGGTTGGCACAATCCAACAGAGCTCTGAGGAAAGCGAGGTGCCATGCAGGTTCCTTACCCTCCAAAGTGAGGAAATAAGTACTGAGAAATTCCGCAGTGGGTTTCTCGTGAGCCCACTCCAAAGCAGCACCACTGATCTCCTGTCCTGCCTCATGTCCCAGTGAGGTTTGCGTCTGAAGAGCCCTTACCCCTGCCCTGAGGTTGGGACCCTCTCTTGTCTAAAGGAGAAGATGCAGCTCTCACTTGCAAAATACCACCAGCTAAGTGTTACTCAGCGTATCTGCACCGGGTGTCTGTGGTGAGGTGCTGGCTGCAGGTGCCTGCGGCCCAGCCCCTGTGAGGAGAGGCTGGGGCTGCCCCATGCTGGACACAGCCAGTTCCAGCCAACTCCAACCGCCCCACTGCAGAGCACCGCTGAGCCCCTCAGCCGAGATGCAGTGCCTCTGGGAAAGCGTGTTTGTTTAAGAAAGGACAGAAAACGCCCCACAGGGAGTGAGGAGTGAGAAACAGCAGACACCTAGGTCAGAGCAGGAGGAGGGCCGGAGCACACAGACCCCTGCAGAGACCACAGCGGAGCAGGTGAATATTTCCTAAAGGAGCTGCAGCTCGCAGCTGGCCAAGGTCAGCCTACCGCAGTAAAACAAATTCTGCTTCGTTCAGTAGCATTCCCTCTGCACCAGAGACCCAGGCAAGCAAGTGCTCCCAGCCAGGTGATTTCCGTCTGACACTGCCAGGGCTCCTGTGCCAGGCAGGGTATGCCACAGGGACGGGTAGGAGGAGACAGGCCACCAAAAGTAAGCCTGAACAGTACTGGAAACTGTCTTGTTACTGTGGGAGAGACTGTTCTCACAGATCGCACCAAAACATTATCTACAGCTACTGACAACTCATATTTGGGAGGCACTTGAAGGCACACATGACTTTCACAGACACAGCGATGTGTATGCAAATGCCTGCCTCAATTCCCTCACTGGCAGTGAAGTCCTGCCACCATAATATTGCTCCCCCGCCATGCATAAACCGAACATGAAATGGCAGCCTAAACGTTACCCTCACAGAAGCCTCTCCAGCACATAAACCTATGGCAAGGTTCACTTGCGCTGTGAGGGGAACTGGGATCTGTGTTTCCAGCTAATGTCTCTCAGCTCTGTGCCATCTAAAATGACTTCTGAGCCCACTCTGTGGCTGCCAGGCCCTTGGCTGCGAGATGTAAGCCCTTGTAATGTGTTGAACAGGCATAGGCCCAGGTAAAATTCCCCCTTCCTCATCTCTTTTTCTCTAGGCTAACCATATGAAGTTTCTGCTGAACTTTGACTCAGCCCCACCTTAGCAATAGGTGACTTGGTTTCTCCCTCTTCACCACAGTTCTGCTTCAGTCTTCTCTGCCTCCTCACCCCATCATCTCAAGTCCTTCTTCCTCTCAGAGTTGCCATTCACCTCTGAAAGCTCTTTTGACCCAGACCCTTCCTGTCCTACAGCCTGGAGCACCTCAAAACTCAGAGCATTTTCCTCTCCAAGAGAATGGAGAGAGGGAAGGGGGAAAGGGCAGGAGCCTTTTCTTTAAATGTAGTTACCCATATTTGCAAGAGAGAAGGCTTCTGCAAAAGGATTTAGTGTTCTCTTCCTCTGCTCCCCAGACAGTCAGAAACTCAGCTCTCTGGCACTGAGCTCACCCCAGGTGAAGGAGCAAAGCTACAGCACATACAGAGAGGGGACAAGCTGCCGGGGCTGTCCATGCTGCTGCCGAGCTTTACGGTTTGTTTCAGTCACTCAGGATTTGGTCTGAGGATGCTCCGCACTGAGAGGACATGAAGGAAGAGCCCACACATGGTCCCAGCAGAGAAGTGGCAGTGCCCTGTGCTCAGGCACGTGCACCGCAGCTACCCCCTCAGCCAGCAAGTGCTGCTAGTCAACAGCCGGCCAGGCTGAGAAGGAGCCAAAAGCCCAGCTGTTACTCTACCAACAGTCTTGGCAAGTGCCACAGACAGCATCCCCCTCTGACGTCCTGCTGGGAAGCACGTGGTGCCTGCTCCCTCTCTCTTCCCCCTTTTCCCCCCAACCCCTGGAATTACTATGTGCTGCTTCTGGGCACAAAGGTGCCCTGAAGTTCACCACAGATATTCAAAGCTGCTGGAATATATATATAATATATATTGCCGTATAGCGCAGTCTACGGCAAACTATATTGTCCTCCATCTTCCCCTCCTCTTCCCCACTCCCCTACCCCCTGTAAAAAGATGTCACATTCACCAAGACTTAACAGTGAGGAGGGGGAAAAAACATCAAATCCTTAACCTAAAGTGGATTTACCCAAGGCCCCTTGGAAACAGCTGCTTGAGGAAGGTTTCTGTCCAGTCCGTGCTTCAGGTGCAGACATTTGATTGCTCAGCCTGTTGCTGCTGCTCTAGTCTGTGCTCTTGCCACACCTGGACCTGTCCTTGCCTGGAATAACCAGTCCCTTCCATTGCTTCTGCCTAGGGCCCTGCTGCTGCTGAGAGGTGAGGCCTAGCTCCTTGCCAGTCCCGTCCCTCAAGGAATGTGTCACTGGCATGACACACACTAAGTCACACATGGCCTGGCTGCAACTCCCCCTGAGTATAGAGGAAGATCTAAAGCAATCACAATAGCTTCTTCCCTGACATGCTCTGTGTACCATGCAGCTTCTCTTGCTCTCACAAGCTTGGAAAACCAAACCAACCCAACCCAAAAAAAACCAAACAGCCACCAACCTTTCTTTAGCTCCTCTGTGCAACATTAAGCTGTGAAAGAAGTGGTGGATTCAGCCCTCTGCATCTTTGCAAGGCAGGACAGCTGCATCAAAGCACTTTGCAGCCAGGTAACAGAAACTCCAGGAGAAGCAGCCCCAGTTTTATGTCATACAGCAAGTAAGGATACTTCAGCAAAACAGAGCTATACAGGGCTACTTTAGCATAGTCTAAATGAGCTGGCGTGGATTTTGGCAGAAAGATAGCCTCATTCATGTGGACTTTATATCCAGATGAGAACCAGGCTGTATTAATTCAATTTGAGAATAGCATGAGATTGTATGTAAGTTGAGTTATCACTGCATGGTGATCCCCTGTGCCCTGTAAATACACTTTAAGTAGCATAGACAAGAACAGAAACTCTCTCTCTTGAATATATCATGTGCCTTGCCATGAGATCCTGGGCTTAATCTGCCTGGTGAAACCCCATGGAAACCTGCAAGAAAGACTGCCTTCTGCTCTTTGAAAGCCTGTTCTCCAGAAATACATCTGTGCCATTCTTCTGGAGAAGTTTCTTTTTGCCACATTATCAGATGACACAACTCACATTTTTAAGTTTGTAGAAATGGGATGTTAGAAGAAGTTCCGAGGAAATTTTTTCATGTCTCCTTCTTAAGTTTCCAAAGAAAACAGCTTATGTTTCAAAAAAGTTATTTTATTCTTCACTTTCTCACTGGTCACTAGCTGGCATCCAGGCAGAAAGCAAGTTTCTAATTTGAAGGCAGGTGGACTGCTGGTTATAACTATAGGGCATTTCATATTTCTTGTTTGTATCAGCAAATTCCCCAATAAAACACTTTCCTAAAGCTTGTTTGTTCTTTTATGAAATTTAACGAAAAACTGAGTTCTGGATGAATTATTTGGAAGTCTTCTATGTTAAGTACAATTGTTCTGAGTGGTGGTAGTAATTTGGAGTAATTGTTATTCACTCCAGAAAACTTTAATCAAAGAGCAAACAAGCAAACAAGATTTGACACGCAATATCAGCAAGCAGCCCCCCACCCTGAACTGCTCATTGATTCCCTCCTTCAAAGGTGATTTCTTCAGCCAGATTCTCTATAAATGAAAACTCTTTTTTAGCCTCCTTCTTCAGAATGTATCAGTCTGTGTAGAGAAACTGCTTCTGCATTGCTACATTATGCTTGCAAAATGTTACCTATTCCCATTGCAAACATTGTTAAGTGAGTCATGAAGATGGGCAGCCTCAGAGATCCACATACTGGCAAGATTGCAAACAAAATCCACTCAACCATTACCTTCATTTTGTGGTACAGAGCAAGCAAAAAGTAAGGAAGTTCCCTGACAAAAATGTCTTTAAGGCTGTGCCATGACAGGGATGACTACGTAGTTACTGTTCATCTTTGAGAGTTAGTGTTTCCAGATGCCTCAGAAATGATAATTTTTACTACAACTAATTACAGACATACTGTGGTGACTCCCCAGCCAGACTTGTAACCCTTTTATGTTATTGCTACTATTATTGTTATTATTACAAGCAGCATTCAGTACTGGGCCCTTTAACACTTAACACCATGCATATGTAAATAAGCAAATATGGTCTTCACTGCAAATACTTCGTAATTTGAGGCCCGGTCCACATTAATTTTTGTATAAACGTAACTATCCCACTTCACAGGAACGATTTCGTAAGAATATTGCACTGGACAAAGTTATATAACTATAACCACATGTACGTTAGTCTAGCTTACATCTCCAAAGAAGCTATGCTGAAGTATGTCCTACCAAAGTAATATTCATGCAGAACTACCACTTTACCTATACTGGGATCCAAGATGACGGTGAAACCAGTGCTCAGATAGGCTAATATGAGGAAAAGTGGGGCACATAAACTAGAGGGCAGAAGATGCAGTCTGTACAGACCTCGGCAATTTCACAGCTGCACCTCAACTTACCTCCTGAAAGAATTTTCTATTGAAAATTTTGGGTGTGCATTGCCTTCTCAGGTACCTGAAACAAAGATGCCTTGTTTCCAATGGCTTTCTCTGTTGTGTTTGATAGGCTTTTAAACTGCATTATCCTGAAGCTGCAATGTTACTTACTTGCTACTAAATTTCAGGGAAACCACATGCATTAGCAGCATTATGAATGCCCGCATAGAAGGAAGCTCATGCCTTACTAGTCACTAGAGAATCTATGAGAGGCATTGGCCAACCAATGGATCCTCTGATGCACACACAGTAAGATGTGAGCCTCAACTGAACTCTTCTGTAATTGGGACATTTGGACAGTCCTTGTCCCATGTGGATTTCCTGGACTCTAAATAAGAGTGAGCTCATTTTAAGGGATAATAATAAGGTCTTCCTCCTCTGCCTGTCACCTATTTTGTGAAACTTGCATGAATTCGATACCTTTCAGACTTCTGATTGGCTGTGAAATGTGTTTTAAAGTAGATAACAGGTTCAAAAGTTACACAAACTCACTGAGCATGAGCACATATGCAGTATTCCCTCAGAATAGCAGGTCTAATGATAAATTCCAGTTAACTGACAAGACATTTTTCTAAGGAACACAATGTTGTGATATAATCTGTATTTCATTTTCTTTAAAAACAAAGCTAACTGGAAAAACCCAACCAGACAAATAATCCCACCCCATTTAAAACCAAAAAGAGCCGGATATGGAATCAGGAGCCCTCACCTGTGCAGTGCTCATCTTCATTCTGCTTCACTCTTCTTCTGCCACCATACCTCTCCTTGCTGATGAGCATATTCCCTCTTGCCCCTGCTCTGCCTTACACATAGCACAGGAAGAGGACAGGCAAGGGCACCATGAGTGCTCCTGGATTCTATGATTGGTGGCAGATTTAGGGACAAGAGCTTCCTTGGCCCCCAGCAGATGTGCTTGCGTTAACAGCAATCTTTCACATGCTGATAAATTGTCACTGTTGTGCACAAATCCCTGGAATTGAAAGCAAAGTTAACCTTCTAGTTTTAGTCCCTCTTTTTACCAGTTTCTCTGTTTCAAACCACCTCTGTTCACTCTCGATCTCTTAGGGAACTCGAGGATTTGAAGTGATGATGGTAGACCACAACCTGGACAGCTTTTGTCCTGTGCTGCATTGCTCCAAGGAGGCTGGGTAGGTCCTCTGCATGCTCAGAATCCAAGTTCCTATTAGACAGGTTTCTTGGAAGAAAATGTAGCAGACAGCCATATTCTCTAGAGTCAGATCTCAGGGTAAATAGGTCTGGATTGTGTTGGTCCCATATGAGGTATCAATGCTATGCCTTTGTCTTAACAGTCCACTCCTCCCCCTCTGCAAACTCAAAACACTTTCTCTGAATAATCACAACTGCACTGGCTTCTTCTCTCTGCAAGGGAGCCTGAAGCCTGCACTGATATTTTTAGGTAACCCACTTGCTCAGTTTTCTTTCCCCTCTGTGAATAGATCCTTTGCTTATTCTAACTCACACTGCCACACACATTCCTTGTCTCTTTTTTGTTCTGGCACTCTCTCAGAACTGTAAATGCAGTGCCTACTGCTTATATACAGGGCTACAATATCACTGTATGCTGTTTTTTGTGTTTGGGCTCTTACAGGCCTGTACACATGATGACCAGAAGTACAGAGTAGAGACTGCAGTGAGACCTTGATAAAAGTAGTAAGTGGTTGAAGTATTATATAGGAAGCCAAGCAAAAATTCCAATTAGTATTTTTATGATTATTCATCAAAGCTGATAAAGATCCCGTTCCAAAGGAAGGGATAAGAGACCTAGCCTTCAAAGGAAGGTAACTTACAACTGAAGAAGTTTCACATCCAAATTCTTCCCTGTTTCATAGTGACAGTTGGCATAAAATATCACTACTCTGACATGAGGAGGCTTTGGTGCCAAGTTTGAGGAAGTATGAACAACAAAACCAGCGACAAGGCAGGAGAGGATCAGTCAGTCCTTGTGTGGCTGTGTCCAATCCATGCTGTTGCTTTCTCAAAGGAGTTGCCCCTTTGGTTCTAACCATATCCAGGTTTCATTCATCCCGTCTTCTACTTTGGGAATATTAGGAACGTTTTTTTACACATACTTCTTCTTTCAGCCTGCGTGCTTTGTCCTACCTGACTGCTTTTTTTCCTCATGCTTTCCATTCTTGTTCGCAGTCTTTCCATTTCCCTTTCCTTTTCACTTTGTCCACAAACAACCCCCTTCCCCAGCATGTCAACAGCAGTGGGAAGTAACCTAATTAATAGCTCCTTGATAGCCTACCCCACACGAGCACACACCCATCCCCCCAGTATCCCACTGGCAATTCAACAGCCCTCTCTCAAGAAGGAAAATATTTCCATACTAATTAAGAACAACATTGAGTATTTCTGGGTGGAAGGATCAGGGATTCCCATCTGGGCCTAGATCTCTTGAGCTGGCAGAGCAATTGTACCTCAAAGCACATTTTCTTTTCCAAATCCTTGTGACATTAACTGTTTACACTGCTCTCTGTATCAAACATCTTTGTCAGCCTGGCTTGTATGTTATCTGGTAGCTTTGCAATTGAGTTCAGACTGTATTCCTACAGCACTCAGCCTGCGTGTCTCTCTTTCAGCATATGGCATTTGCTCATAAACCT
>NW_009912472.1:25477-35969 GCF_000696875.1 Nestor notabilis | reverse complement strand
TCGTCAGCAGGATTAATGTGAGCCAAGGACCTTTCCATGCTGAGGTTCTCAAAGGACACAGATGCTACTAGATCCATTTAAAAGGTTTCTGCTACTTGACATTCCCTGACACCCACTTCACTGTCTGTAGTTCTGCCACAACCACTTGTAAAAAAATCGAGTGCTGTTTTTGAAGTGTATCTAGGGAGGGGTAGTTCTCAGTACTGACTGATCTACAACACAGATTTTTTTTCTGTATGTAGCAGGATAGTCCCACTCCTGTCTTCATGCAGGAGAAGAGAAAGGTAAGAAATGCTTCACTAAGGACTGTGTTTAGAGATAGACTTCCAGAGAAGAGAGGGGACACGCATGAACTTTTCTATCCCATCTTATAATCACCCAAAAGGGAGAGTTTTGTCTCCTGACTCCAGAGGTGACCCGAGATAACACAGCTAGTTGCTTTTTCTGCATCACAGGCCAGCAAAAGAATGAAAATCAAATAAAGAAAAGTGTGAGAAACACTGGTGCTTCTGAAGAAAATGCAAAAGATACAGCTCTTCCCAGTAAGAAAAAACATGAGACATTCCATACCACTTATCAGCTCCTTAAAGCTATGAGAAATAAGCAAGAGCATTTCCTAGAAGCCCTATCACATTCAGCATTGTACTAAAGAACACCAGTACTGATGTGAGACTGCCAGGCCCCATCCCACACATTAAGCAGGCTGTCCCCAGGGACTGTTGAAGTAGCAGAAACACCTGCAGCAGCTGCAGAAAGGTTCGCTGCAGGCAAGAAGCAGCCCACAAGCATGTGTGCTTCTCCTACACAGAGTGAACTGGAAAAAAAACTTTCAGATAAGCATTCAGATAAAATAAATGCACAAGGAGCGCATTTACTAAGTAGTGGGCCAGGGAAAGACATCTTCAAAGCAGAGTAATAAGGAAGGAAATGTAAAACAGAATAAAGAAGGGAGATAAGTGAGGTAGCTCCACTTATTCTGTCACTGCAGTACTGCCAGTGCAGCCTCCACTGCACCACATACTCCATGTGTCCATTTCCCATGCCAGCCTTCTTCTGAAGAGGCTTTCATCCCCCAGCTGCTGCCCAAGCCTCACTGCATCTCCACTGTGCCCAATGGCCTGGACACAGTCCTGCCCATTCTTCCCCATCTCCACAAACAACCATCCTTGTACAGCAAAGCCTTAGAAAAGCACACATTTCCATCCACAAGGCTGAAAGAAGGAAGGATGGAAGGAATGTAGGAAAAAAGAATCCCTCTTAAAGGAGGGGGAAGAAGGATGGAGACAGAGGCAATAGGAGGGAGAGTGAGAGGGGCCATAAATTCCCTTCTAATTCCAAATAATTCCGATTACACGGATGAGTAGTTTTCAATCAGAAAGATAATCTCAAAGATAGATGGCAGGATAATTGCTCGTCGGCGCGACGTAAATATTGTGTCGTTTCTATTAATCTCAGCGAATCGGGTGTCAGGATTGTCACTCATTCATCAAAACAAATTAAAAAAAAATATTAAAAAAAAAAGAGAGAGATGCTGGAGGGAGGGGGATGTGTATCCAATAAGCAGCTGAAGGCATGCAAGATAATGAATGCTGCTTACATGCTGTTTGTATTTTTTGGTTTATAAAAGCTAAAGGTAATTCAGGCAGTAGGTCTTTATTAACCTCTTGGTAGGGACTGTAAGGGACACTGCTGCATGCAGAACAGAGCAATAGGGCTGCAGAATGGGACTGTGCTTGCGCAACAGGGGACAGGAAGTGGACAATACGCCCTAGATATTTGGGTTAAATTGTCTGGGCATTAATGACAGGCAGGAGGTCCTTCAGAATCACAGCACCTGTGAGAAAGGACATGGATCACAGCAGAAAACAAAGGCAGTGCCTCCATCTGCCATGTATGGAAGCAGGCAGGGAACGGAGAGTGATGTGCAGAGGTCAGCAAGCAGGCCACACAGTAGTCCTTGGTGCAATTTCCCTGCTGGCTGCAGGATGACAGCATGTCTCTGCCCCACTGCTAATATTGCATCCCCAGGCATTGTGGACCCCCCTCTCCCTCCCCTTGCAACCTGCCTGGCCTCAGGCACTCTCCTCATAGTCCTTTGGTCCGCTGGCCAGTCACTGACTAGTGTACTGGCTTACTTCACCTTATCCAGCAGGACTGGTTCCCCTAAGCACCCTCCCAGCACTCTCCTCCTCTCCTGGGACCTCTCGCTTTGCTGGGAGAGTGCCCTGGTCTGGGGCAGCTTGGGTCACACACCGATCAGTCACTAGTGTTTCCCCACTGACTGCACAGAGAAGTTCCTTTGGAAGACCCTCATGCCACTCTTAAATCCATTTCCTGAGGGTTGACACCTGTTTCTCCACATGAGGAGCTCTAGACTTAGCTTCTGCACATGGGATTTTCTCCAGTGAATGCTGGGCTGAAACCACCACTCCCAGCACACAGCTGGCACAGCTTTACTGGTGTAGATCAGGTTGGATCAAGCAACCTTGAAGAAAAGGCTCCCCATGCAACTTTCTCCTTAACCAAGGACATAGTCACATCTTTCCAAGAGTGGAAAACTTCTGCTAGACAACAGCCTGCAGCCATGCCATGTTGTGCTGCAACCCACAAGAGCTGGTGAACCAGTCAAGGCTAGATAAGCATTTGGACATATCACTTCCCCAGTAAACTCAGCCATGGGCAGGCAGCAGTTCGTAAGTCCCTGTAAGGGAAGTTCTCCAAGCCAGGACTGTTTGAGCTTGCTGCTTACTGCTGTGATGTGACAGGAAGCCTTTTCAGTGCATCATCATCATCTGTAGTAACTGAAGTGGTGCTCTTTGAACATGTCACTTCAGTTTGCTGTTGCCTATGTAGCATCTCTGTGGGGCTTGAAGAAAACCTCCTTTTCCTGCCTGCAGTCTGGAGTGGCCAAAACACTTCTTGAAGCTTGTGCTCTGACTGATATGTGATAAGTACTTTGGAATGAAAGAAATTAAAAGGTATTATGTTTTTAGACCAGATCTAGTTTGTCAACTAAGACAAGTTTTGCCCTCCTGAGCTCCAGGAAGAAGCTGACAGGTTTTGGCTGTAAGTTAGCTTAGTGCTTTGCAAACAGCCTGCTAACACAAGGACCTGAACCAGTGCCCAGGGGCTGTCTTCACTAAATGGATTTGAAAAATGCTAATATTTCATCCTTGGCCATGTCAGTGTTTCTGTTCATTTACTGCTGCTGTTTGCTAAGTGAACTTATTTACTTCAAAAGTCATTGTATTGGTAGCTTCTGTTGAAAGTTGGAAACAAATTCCCCACGGATGTCCTCATGCCAGACTATGTCAGAACTGGTCCCAGTGTAGGTCAAGATTCAATAGGTTTGAGTGCTGTTCTCAGTGCACAGTCCTCTGGGACAGAGGGAGCAGGGAGACTTGTCCCAGCAATACTTTTAACCTGTCAATCCAGCCAGCAATGCAATATCCGCTCAGGATTTCAGCTGCTTCTGTGATCCTGCCTTATCTCCCTACATCCCCTGGCATGCCCACCACTCGGTGAAATGTCACTTCTCTCTTCCCTTCTTGCAAGATGGAAGTGAACTTGTGTGCTTGGGGCGGGGGGGGGCTGACAGACATGAGCTGAAAGACTGTCAAGAACCTACTGAAAAGTGGGCAAGCCACGCTGTGTCAGATTTCGGGGTCTAACACTGCACCTTTCTGTCTGCTCTCAGGCTAGCTCTAAATGGAGCCTTTGATAGGCAGCCAGGCAGCTGTCATCACAGGGTCAGTCTCAGAAGCAGGAGAGTATAAACACCTGGGAAGCACATGCCAGTGAGCAGAGAATAGCAGTAGTATTGTAAGGCTGGGTACTGCAGAGAACCAGGAATACCAGAATGAGGGGAGAGTCAAGCACTGGACAATGGGATACACCAAGAACATCCATCCAAAACTCCTGGAGAAACCTCAGTTCCACAATGATTTCTCAGGGGTGAAGTGTCGCACAAAACCAGCTTTCTACTAACTCCTCAGTGCTCATTTCCTTCTCCAAGCAATTAGCCCAGAGGAGACTCCTTAATGGGAAGGAGTGCAAAGGCGCTTATCTTCAGTAACGACCCAACATCATTTCCCATTTCCCATGGGTAGAGACTGTAGTAGCTTTTGACTTCCCCATGGCTGGAGTCAGGGCACCTAAACATGACTTGATGCTCAAGAAGAGTATGCCTCCTCCCAGTATGCCACAGTTTTCCCAGTGAGCGCCTGGATGGCTCCCTACCATAAAAGACTAAGTACATCTATGATGGATGTGAGGGAAGAATAAAATGCCACCCTGAAGGGGATCTCCCCCATTGCCTTACTTAAGGACCTGATTCCTATACCCATGCAAGCTGGAGTTACAATTATGAGCTTAATTAATTACAACTATCTGAACTATACACAATTGCACATAAATATTAATTTACTGCTACCAATTAATGTAGTCTCTTACTCTGGAACAAGAGGTGGTCCTTCGCTTTAGTGGACTTCTTTCAAGGTACCTCTGAAACAACTTGGTGAGTTAACCTTCAGGTAATGCTTATTTTCCAGAGACATTCTTGGAAAACCAGGATCTGTGGAGTGAAATTTCTGTCACAAATGAGAAACTGGATGAAACTGAAAAGGTTAGTAAAGAATTAACAGCTAGTTTTCAGCATGAGACCAGGTCAAAAGCTCAGTTACACTACAGTCTATGCTAGGACTACTGAGATACATCACGAGCGTGACCTGGAAACTGAAAACAGGTGGTAGAAAACTGCAGATGACAGCCTTGCTTAAAGTAATCAAGGTAAAAGTGGACTGAGAAGAACCTCAGCATGACAAAGCCAGATAGAAAGACAGACAATTATGTGTGAAATCCAGTGTCAACCAAAGCCAGGCAATGCAGACTGCCCTCAGACGGCACTTCCATAGGGATGAAATTTCCAAATGAATACAGGAAACATAGACAGTTCAATGGAAATGACCTTTCACTCTACAGTGGTGGCAAGGGAAAAAAACATCAGGGGAAGAGAAAAAAAAAAGGCACTCATTCAGATACTTCAGGAAGGAAATACTAAGCGATAATGGATAGGAATTTTTGCCCCTATGTTCTGTGCTCTACAGTAGCCCTATCTTTGTATGCTGGTGGAATACTTAGAGGAAACATCTCTACCCTTCTTCTTTTTCCTTCCTTAGATACTACTATAAAGGGTCCTTAGAGCTACCACAGTCAGTTGGCCCAGAATATCTTCTGGGAGAGAGCAGAAACAGGAATGCAAAGCTGGGAGAGAAGAGTGCTTCAAGAATGTAGAATATATGAAGCCATATTAACTCAAGGGACTTACTCCTACTGGCTAGCACTGAAGATACAGATTAAGCTGGATTAAAAACAGGATCAGACAGGTGTATGAATTATGATGTAATCATACAGGCTCACCAGTCCTCTACTGTCTCACTGACAGCAGCCAAAACTTGCTGCAAGAACCTCATAGTAATTTGGGACAATCTACCTTCTCCTGTACAATTGTAATCTGACTGTCAGAGATTCAGTTAAAACTCATAAACTGGTAAAACTCTGAACAGCAGAGAACAACGGTGTGCCCAGCTCCACATCAGTGACTGGATGCCAGCCGAGGGAGACTCCCATGGGCTTCATGGATAAATTGGGTGGCAACTCCTTTGCCTAAGTGTTTGATTTGTCTTTAGGCTTTGTATGCTGATACAATAGCTCTTTCTGTATCTAAAGTTCCTGCAGAAAGAGATGAGAACTGCACAGAGCTGTCCCAGTGCATCACCAGCTGGACTCATCTTCCTGGAGAAAAGACAAAGAATATCCAAAATCATAGGCTGCAGCCAATTGCAAACAAGCAGAAAGAGTTAAAAAAAAACCCTTACCCCCAAACTCAACTCTTCTGGAGTATCAACAACCCTGGAAAAGAGGACTCAGGAGCAGGGAGGTAATTGGTACAGGTTGGCATAACTTCTAAGCTTCTGCATGTCATCCCACTTAGCTCTATTTTAAGTGCTGGATGGCTCCTTTCAGTATAACTCCCCTGCACCTTCTTCTGTCCAGCCATCCCTCTCAGTTCTCTAGGTGAGGAGATAGGTGTGGACACCAGAAGCTGCAGCAAGTCTGATAAGTCTGCCTTGTTACCTGGAGGCAGTACAAATGTGCTGGCCATGTGAACCCAGCTTGCAAAGGTCAGGCTGGAAAGCACTGCAGGGTACAAAAGCCATCAAAGGGGAAAATGATAAGCTTCCTTCCCTGGTTATATTTCCCAGCTCTGCCTCACCCTTCCCTGACTTTTATAGACTGGCAACCTCCTACTGCTGAAATCCCCCCCGTCTTGTACACAGCATTTCCCACATGATGTAACAGCCCAGGACCAGACAGCTCCAGTATTTGATGGCTGGCCTAAACACGGACTGAGCTGAGTAGCAATACCTCATTCAGAGCTTGTTGTAAAAGTGGTTCTTCAGCCTGTCAGAATCAATGCTTCCCTACAGAAGAGTTTTAATATATATATATTCCATTTAGCTGTCTTAATTCTCCCTGCTTTACTGACGATGGGATAGGCACAATAGAATCTCTGCAGACTGGTGAGATGCATGGTACAACTCTCCCTCAGGAAACTTCATCCACTTCGCCTCAGCCTCCACCAGACTCACCTGGGCACTACAAAGGCTCCAGTCCCCCTCCTGTCTGGAGAACAAGTACACACTACTAATGGGATTTCATATAGCAGAAGGAAATGCTGCACCAGCATTCAGATGCATGTAGAATATCAGACAAAGAAAACATGAGTGAATAAGCAACAGTATCTGAACGCCAAGAGCACTTGCCCAACCTGGTTTATTCTCTATACTGGCTTTACAGGCATCATTACTTGTTCAAAATAGCTCCACATCATTCCTTTCTCTTTTCCACCTCAGTTTCCAAGGGCATACCTCTACTGCAAGAACCTCAATACTTTCACCATCCCTATCCCTTAATTCTAGCCTCCCTTGGGCACATTCCTCCTGTGGATGTTCTCTTACACAAAAGCTAGGGGTAGGGAAAATAAAGGTACATGCTGAAGATCTCAAGAATTCGTATAAAAGTATCTGCAGTAGCTGAACTTACTTGCATTTCCACATGCAGGTATGCCAGTGGGTGTAAGGGTCACATTCTGCCCTGGAAAGACTCTTACTGCAAATACCTCCATTTAGAAGATGGACCACATGGACATCTCCTTTTCTCTTTTTTCCCTCAGGAGAAGCGCTAGGAACAGGACAACTCTGCAGAGCTACTTCTCACACCTGGGGCCATTTCAGGTGAGCTGACAGAAAAAAACCAGCATCTGATACTGGGCTGAAACCTGCCCTCTTGCCCTGAGACCAACAGCATATCAAAAGATATAGTCCCAGTAGCCACCTTTTCCTCTCTCTCAGTCTTATGTCACTTCTTCCTGGCCTGCCAACAAAGGAATTACCTCTCTACACTTCTTGCAAGAAGGACACAGAAAGTTCTCAACATACAGAGGAACGTTGCAGCTTTCATTACAACTGCTGTATTTGAGCTGCATGTGGATCACTAATCACAATGCCCACAGGTACACCTTGAGAGGAGTGAGACCAATGCTCTAGCTCTCTCACTCTGAGGCTTGTAGAGAAAGATGGACTTCTATCTGAACTTTTCTCAAGGAAGAGGGCAGGGCAAATGTGTCCTTCCAATGTGCATGGCATGTGCTGGGCTTGGAGTAGAGGCGCATTTTTCTCCTCGAAGAAGGGAAAGGAGAGAGATACAGAGCAGACAGCATGAGGGCAAGGTGCCCAAGCATGAAAGCAGATCTCCCTCAGTGAGAGGCAGAGTGACACTGCAAGGAGTTGCAGGAAAAGGACTTCAAGGCCTCTGAATTGAACCCCTTGGAAATCTTAATTTCTGTGAAATAAATACACTCACCCACAGCCTATGATTAGGGAGCAAGTAGCAAACCCTCAGCTTCATCAGTCATTGCTCAAAGGCCAACTATGAGAAAACCCGTGGTGTGCTCTGCCCACCATGCTCTCCTAGAACCCAGCTGCCTGTGACAGGCTCTTTCCACTTCAGCATTGCTGCTGAGTTACTCTGCCCCTTGTTCCATTCCACTTCTCTATGTTGATTGAACCCCATTTCTGAGAGTCTGCCTTCACTCCAGCCTGCATCTTAGCCCTACATTCCCTTGGCAGCAAATCTGAAGCAGCCAGAAAGCTCTCTTACCCCATCCATGCATACTACTAGCTACTCTGTGCTGGTTGTGAGATGACTAAGGAAAAAGGAGCTGAAAGAAGCTGGCTTTACAGACTATGGGTTTCTCCCTGACCTGTAACTTCCTCCTGGTCCATTTTCAAAGAGGTCCAAAATCCAATAAATTAGGGCCAGTCAGCCTCATCTGTGTCCTTGGGAGAATTATCTAGTGAGTCCTCTTAGAGCATACTTTGGGCACATGAAGGAAAAGGTGACTGGGAACAGCCAGTGTGGATATTTCAAGGCTAAATCACACCCAACCAACTTGATTCTCTTCTGTGATAAAATGATGGGACTTGTGGACAAGGGGAGAGGCATGGAAACCATTTACCTTGACTTCAGCAAAGCATTCAACACTTCACAGAATGTCTCAAGTTTGATATAAAACTATTATGAATGGACAATCAGATGTGTTAAAAACAGATTGGATGATCAGGCTCAGAGCGCAGTGTTTATACACTACATGGAGGTCAGTAACAAGTTGTATGCAAGGGTATATCCTGGGATATGTCCTGTTTGGCATCTGCATCACTGACCTAGAGGTTCCAACAAAGCACACCCTTACCACGTTTACACTTTACACTAAACTGGGGGAACCAGTTGATATGCTCAAGGAAGGGCTGCCATCCAGGGTGGCCTAGACAGGCTGCAGGAATTGGCCTAATATGAACCTTACGTAATTCAACAAGGACAAATGCAAACTCCTATACTTTGGGAGAAGTAATTCACTGAGACAGTACATACTGGGGCCTGTCTGCCTGCCTGGGTAGCAGCTCTGCTGGAGAGGACCTGAGGGCTGTATTTATTGGATCATAGCTAGTAAGTCAAGGGATGCAGTTATTTCACTTCACTTGGCACTTACTGGACTCTCTCTAGAATATGTTGTCCAGATTTGGGGCCCCAGTACAAGAGAGAGATAGGTAAACTGGTGCAAGTTGAATGGAGAGTGAGCTAGGTGGTAAGCAGACAGCAGCATTTGCCCTGTGAGAGAAACCGAGGGATTGTCTAACCTGGAGGTTTAGAGGGACCCAAGGGCAGACTTTCAATAAGGACTCTATCAAGAATACAGAGAGAGGCTGTTTATAGTGGATCCTGGGTTGGCACTACACAACAGACACAAACGGAAACAAGAAAGGTTCAGACTGGATAGAAGAAAAAGCTTTTCCAGCCTGAGGACAGTCAAGCACTGCAATGACCTACACAGACTGGATGTGCAACCTTCATTTTTGGAGGCTTTCAAGATGGCAACTTAATAAAGCCCTGAGCAACCAAGTCTGAATTCAATGTTGACCCTGCTGTAAGCAAGGGACTATACCAGCGACCTCCTGACGTCCCTTACAACCTGAATTATTCTGTAATTCAGTGATTCTAAAACAGACTGAAGAAGACATTCATTTCTTGCAGAGGTATTTCTGGAGTAGAAGGAGCAGGTACAAAAATGACAGGACCTGGCTATCACTTTCCACCAGCTCTGCAGTTACTGCCTTTGCACAACAACTCTCCTCATAGCACCTATGGAGTAGATGGGCCAGGGCCCCTGGGAGAGAAAAACACCTACTTGCATGCACTCTAAGGTGAAGGCCTGACCCTGGCCACTGCTTGACCCATCAAAGTACAGGCATTTTTTCTAGTACCAATGAAGGTATGGCTTATGGCTTCTCAGAGGTACTACTGACCAGTCTGCCAGTAAGAACAGAGCAGTCTGAATGCAGTGTGCTGCAGAAGTACCAACTTCTCCAGTATGTCTCTCCGTACGAATAAAAATCCTTTGGAATAAAAGCCCTAAAAGACAATATATACCAACAAATATGTAAAGCTATTGCATGAGAGCAAACAGAAGTGGGCTCTGAGCCGAGCTGCACCTCAGAGAAGTTGAGGCAATTTATTGTCCCTCAGTCCTTCAAAAAAAAAAGGTGTGGTTTTTTTTTCCCTCAGTAACACACACATGGATCTGTCTCCTCATAAAAACAAATATTAGAGTAGGAAGAATGTCCTTGTCTAGGCCTAGATAGTTAGAGAGATGGCAAAAATCTGTAGCTAGTAATTCTTTCTAAACCAGGAAGGACACAGGATGGCTCATCCCATGTATTTTAGGCTTGAGGAGACCCTTTGTTCCTTACAATCAAGGGAAACATGATATAACCTCTATTGAAAGTAAGAATTTCCCATTGGAACAACTCGAAGTCACCAGTGATGTCACTTAACACTCTTCAAAAAAAAAAAAAAAACAAAAACCAAACACAAG
>NW_009912472.1:0-25439 GCF_000696875.1 Nestor notabilis | reverse complement strand
CCAAAAAAAAACCCCACAAAAAAAAACCCAAAACCCCACAAAACCAAAAAACCAACACAGCATGAAAATCGGGCAACAACTGAAGGAATAACAGTGAGATTCCTGTATTTCAAAAAGGACAAAAGGGATGTTGGCAGGGGAATTCTAGATCAGCCTGGACAAAACAAGGAAACAGTTAATCCAGAATTATACTGGGAAAAATAAAATCAGAGGCTAAAAATACGGTGGAAAGTAGGTCTTGTTAGGCTGCTCCCTTCTCTCTCCAGCTCTTTCTGATTTCTCTTTTTTTTTTTTTAATGGGATGACAGGCCTGGTAGGTAAAGACAGCAGTGCTAGTGCAGCATACCTAGACATACTGAGACATACCTAGATATCCACAGCAAGGCTACAACCACAGCCGGTTAGGTGTCATTTCACAGCCGGTGTGCAGGTCCTAAGACATTCCTGGACTACAAACCACCCTGCTGCCTCTGCTCAACACATGCAACAAGCTCAGCCCCAAGTGTACTCTTTATACAGCAAAGAAGGTGGGAGCATGAAGGAGGCAGCAGCGGCAGTCTAATGCCAGTGGCATGCTGGCTGCAGGGGTGTGGGGAGCTGAACACACTGCTTACACTCAGCCTGCCTCGTGCACTCTGCTCTGCCGACCTTGGAGCCAGGGCAAGGTCTGGGTTGGTCTGCCAGGGAGAGGGATACAGACCTCTGCCCAAGGACTGACAGGCAAGAATGGCAGGGACATCTGGGTCCCCATGGAAGGAGAGGGATAGAGCTGGGGGCTACAAGCCCTGTTCCTGGTTACAGGCAGGTTACAGCTCCTGTCTCTGGACACACAAGTGACACGAGGAGTTTGGGGTGCTGTGAACTGGAACAGGCACCTGAGCAGGGTACAGAGACACCCCTTGGTCTGGGGCAAGGAATACACTGGGCAAAGTTATCCAGAATACACTGGAACCAGTCTTTCCCACCATCACCTGCTCATGAGGAGAGGAGCAAGAAGGACAACATTCTTTGGCTCAAACTTCCTTCTTTGACATCTCAAGGAACAAATATATGCTGTGAGCAACCCTCAGGGCATCCAATCTTGGATTATGAACTGGCTCCCCATTTGAGATTCAAGAGCAATTGTTGATGATAAGACAGCACTAAACAGAGACACTAGTAGAAGCTTGCACTGGTCCATTGCAATTCCAACTCATAGTTGGTATAGGTACAGCATACAGATGGGTGGGATGAGGAAAAATGAAGAAAAAGGCTACTCTCAATGACACAACTGACATCATTCTCTATAACCCAGAAATGCACAGCCCAGTGCAAAGTATAATGTGGGACTGATGCTGTAGGGGACTGTCACAGGACCCCATGCATAACATGAGCTCTCATGTAACCCTTGGATCTACAACATGGGAAAGATTAAGAGCAATAGGTAAGCATTTTACGTGTATCAATAAGGCAGTTACTAGATCACTTACCCCCAGAAGGCGCAAGCTTTTTGTTCCCTTGATTATTCCAGACTGAGAGGATGTACTTAACCATGGTAAAGCACCTGAGAGCAGAGTGCCAGTCTTAGTGGCAGAAACATAAGGAGATCCAGAGACAAAATGCTGAAGTTGACAGATTCAGCTTCAGAATGAGATACTGCCATACTGCCTCCTCATGGCAAGGGGAACACACCAGCCAAGGGAGACAAGAACTCACTGTGGCTTATGCCTATTTAAGGAAGGTTACAACATGGAATGGTGTTTAAAAACTGCGCACCAATCTTTGCAAATGTCTTGGAAGTGTCCTGGTTGCAGGAATTTATTTTCACCCTGAGGAGAATCCACCATCATGGACTATTGAAGCAAGACAAACTGTGCACATCTGAGAATGTATTAAAAGTCAGCTATCTACGGAGGACCTGCAACAGGGCTCAGTGGAGATATGGAGCAGATCACACAAAGTCAGTGAAGACATGACTGGCTCACAGTTATACCAGTTGTAGCTGCTGTTTCCAGTAGTTCAGCTCCCAAAATAACCTGCATCTCTATCCTTCAGTCATCAGTCAAGGGTCAAAAGACATGCACAAACTGTCCAAGAAAATGAAAGGGAAACTGCTTTCATAAAACCGATTTCTCTTTTACTGAGAGCCACCACAAATATCCCCAGTGCAAGTCCTCTTTGATAGGTAGGCTAAGAGACAAAGTAGCTCCGAGTGGTCCAGTGCTATGAAAGCACTGCAAATCTTAGCCTGCAGTAACTGATCACTGGCTCTCTATTGCTACAGTTCCCGCTTTATTTCTCATACTCCTTTTTGGCAGGAGTTATTGTCTATTCAGTCCTTTTTGGATTCTTTTGTGAAGCACTGTGATTAGCACTGAACCAAAATCACCCAACCCTTATGGACCTTTTTTCCCTTCCTACTACCAGAATGAGATTTCATCTTGATGTTCAAAGCCTGAAGACCCACAGGTCAGAGGCCACCACACGATCCACTGAGCCACCCAGTCCCTAGATCACAGCGTTAACAAATCACCATTTATCTTTGTTACTGCAGCAAGTGTCCAAGGCAAAACGGTGCCAAAGATCATATCTGTTGGGATAACCTATTGATTTGTGTCATATTCTGCTCAATCTCTATTTTATTCTTCCTCAGGCAGAGGTCAAGGCAGGTTAAAAATAACTCCTTCAGTCTCAGGTGCAGGACTGAGGAATTTAAAGCTAGCCTGTTCTTCCCAAGGGTGAAGGTTCAAAATTTCCAACGCAAGCAACAGGAGCAGTAAGCTACAGCAGTTACAAGCAAGAACTCGCAGTCAGGGAACTTGAGCCACAGCAGAAGGTTTTGCAGCTTTAACTAAAAGACTCTTTTACTTTTTTTTTTTCAGAGCAAGAATAAATCAGTCATCTTAGTTCATTCAAGCAACTGAGCATTACAAAAGTTTACGTGACGTACATACACAGTAAATGCTTTGAAGTAGCAGTGCAGACTGGTGCAGATTCTGTTACAGCATTCACACCTCCTAGGCAAAGTACACTGACGAACATCAGCAAAATTCATTGTCTTTATTCCACAGTAAATTAAAATTCTAAACTTTATTACAACGGTAATAAAAAAAAATCAAAAAGATCAGAGTTGAAGCTGTTACTGCTGTTTCTAGCACTAGTGTTCACATGTCATTTCTGTCAGAGGGCTCTCTAGGTAGATTTTTATTTATATTAGTTTATCGCATTTCAAAACCTTTTCTACCGGAGTTAAATTGCAAACACTTTAGAGATATTTTCCTTCCATTAACATTATGCACGTTAGAAAATTAAATTTTAAACTAATACACATTTTCCAGGCTTTTTCATTGAAGAAACATTATGTACATGCAAAGCAGAAAACACTTCTTTACAGCATCTACATGACCTCCTGAAAATTTTGCCCAATGATGCAAAAGAGGATTTTACCTTTACTCCAGCTTCATATTCCCACTTTCATATACACATTAGAAGATTAAGAAAGGAATCCAGTTTGTTACTTAATCTTCTAACAACAGAGGTTTTGACATCTGTACTAAGGCTTAGCAGATTTCAAGGGGGGCCTAACAGTTGGACAAGTCTGCTTTTCCTCACCACAAAGATTTACATCTGAATATCATTCACCTAATAATCAAACTGCTGCAGGCTGCTGAAGTCTTCTGTAGAAAGATTAAACCAACCTATGCTACCAGGAGGTAGAAATAAGCACTCTGAAATGACAAGGAGAGAATAAAACCTCCCACTGATTACCAGCACCTCACCTGTAGAAGAGGTGGTATCACATACTGTACAACCTATCTCAGAAGATTCACTCATTTATCCAATAAAATGCCAATAATATTGCTTCTCTTTCGATTTCTTCCTTGGAACAGAAGGGCCAGTGTATTTTAGGAACATACTTCAGTCGTTAGCACTGTGGATGAGAAACAACAGAAGAACTAACTGCCCTTGTGCAAAAGTAGCGTGGCA
Organism: Nestor notabilis; assembly: GCF_000696875.1. Classification (NCBI taxonomy): domain Eukaryota; kingdom Metazoa; phylum Chordata; class Aves; order Psittaciformes; family Psittacidae; genus Nestor; species Nestor notabilis. The sequence goes on along the minus strand of NW_009912472.1, from coordinate 21,473 downwards.
AGGATGGTGTGCAGCATCACCATGGGAAGTGAATAAAGCATATACCCTATCTCTGACAGGACAATGGTATCAAGTCTCCAGATGGGATGCAAAAAATCTCTGTAAAGGGGAGGTTGACTGAATTACAGTAGTAAACCCACCCTAATGCTGTCACAAGCAGCAAAGGAAAACCAGGAGGGGCTGAAGTTTTCCTGGGCTTACTGACATGCACAGGGGAGGCAGGTTGGCTCACTGCACATGGACACTTAACCCTTCCTCAGCATCCTGCAATTTTGACACAGAGGCGAAAGGCATGTGAGAGCAGGCAGGGCAAAACCTCATAGGTGCTACTGAGGAATATGAACATGTTCATCTCTGCCCTGCCAAAAAATTTGACCTGCCCCATGGTTAAGCAGGCTCAGAGATGACTAACCTTGCTGACTATCATAGGCAGGTTTCTGTCTGTAACAACCAACAGGTGGAAGAGCCAAAGGGCAGCTTAAGTCTCAGCAATACTATGCTCGCATGCATGGTAGATGGTCCAAAGCTGTCTCCTCCTTTACCATATCCCTTTACCGGCCATATCTAGAGCAGCAGGGCAGAGCCCAGCTCTGGGCTGCAGGAGTTGGCTGCAACAGCAGTTAACCAGCTGTGGGTGCTCATTTACAGGTTAAAGAGGAGACCACCAGCACAGGCAGGAGGAAGAGCAGCCAGGGCAGGAGGCAGCAGAGACCTGGCAAAGCACTCTCCTCTCTGCTTTCTCCCTAGCGGTTCTGCGGGCGATTACTCCGGAGCACCCAGCCATACCAAAATCAATAAACAATTTCTATGCAGCCCAGGGAACTTTGCCACACTTAATAAAAGTCTCCAGTCACAGTTATGGCTTCATTTCACCTTAACGTCTTCTTTAACTGCCCCTTCTTTTCAAGATCAATTAGAAGCATGTGCAAAGAGAATAAAAACCAAAACAAAACACAGCAAACAACAGGGGGAAAACCTAAAAAGCAAGGTCAAACTAAGCAGCCCAGCTCTCTCCTCACTGCTTTCCCGAGGCGAACATGGAAATACAGGGACTGACAGGTAACACATTGAGACACCTTGTTTACACATGCTTATTGCAGCCTCTGGTTCTGGACACAGATCAGTAAGAAACCAGCTTTATTTGTGAGAGCTGGAATCAGCAAGGGAAGATCATGCCATCAGACACAGGAAAGAGTTACCAGAGAGCAACCCTGGGTAAGCAGCAACTGGGGGAACTGACCTGTCCAAGGAAGACACTGCTGAGCCACTCCCACTTGGTAGCATTGGCCCAGGAAATTCTATTCCCACAGATAATAGTTTGGCCTCTTAGACTTCTTTCAAAGAAAGGGATCATGCCATTGAGAGCACAGGCTTGAAGCACAAAGCATAGGCACTGCAGAAAGCAAGATTACACTTACCACCATTCCACTGTCACCACCGAAACATCTCCTCAGCTCAGGCCTTGAATGTAAGTGCATTATACTGAGCCTGGGTCTCCTCTTGTGCCTCCTTCACCAGAAGAAAGCGCAATGAAGGAAGTTTGGGGACCTAGATCTCTATTCCAAACACATCTACCTTTTGTTTTGATTCCTCTTCTTTTTCCCTATACATGCCTTCATACATGTATTTTCCCTGATGATTTTCAATGTGTGTCAGATGGCGTCCTAAGACGCCCTGGCTCAGGTCCTGAAAATTAAGGACAATTAATTCAGTAATCAACAGTTCATCAGTCTGTCTTTTTGCCATTTTATTTTGCACTGATGTCATCACAGATCATGTATCATCCTGCCCTTCCTCTCCTTTACTACTTGTGGCCTACACCCACATCTCTCTCTGTTCGGACAGTACATTCTCTGGACAGCAAATGCTCTTTTTCAAAGTCTGTAAAACCTCAGGGTCAGCTGGACTTTGATATGACCAGAAACTTCTAGGGACTATAGCAGTACAGAAAGTGAAGAAAGACTTAGTTTACAATCATCCCACAGGCTACAGCAGCTGCTCAGGGCATCACTTTGGTCCATGGATTGCTTTGTTGAAAGAACACTTCTTGCATCCCCCAGATAGAAGAACTACTTTTGCAGAAGGCCACCCACATGATCCTTGCTGAAGGAGATTAAAGCTCTTCAGCCACCACGCACTGGACACTGCAGATTTTCCAGCGTGCTCACACCATGGCAACTCTAAAATAACCTAAGTATTCCTCAGACGGAGTGAAGCATTTCAAAGCAGGTTATGCAAACCTGTGCCTGGTTATATCCTCATAATTTGGGGCCTCTCAGGGAACATTGAGATCACCAATATATTAAAGAACACATCAGAAACTAACAGGGTGTTAAATATTTCCAATTGAGAAGAACCTACATGGCTGGGAGGAGACAGCTCCAGTAAAAGCCTGTATGCTGGTACATCACAAGCCTTCAGCAAGAGCGATGATTTTCTTGCAGTATTTTACAGACTGTTCAAGGCTAAAGAAAACTTATCTTTGTTATTTAAATGTGAAATATCTCAGTGACACTGTGAGATAGAGAATTGGTCATCATCTTTAATATTTAATCTTGTCCCGTGGTTTTTCTGCCTGTATGAGTGGGTATACAGCAAAGCCCAGAAACTGCAACCCACAACAGAATGCAGTGGCAACCACCACGTCTGTAGAATAATAGAAAAATACTGTTTGAGTACTCCTGGTTTGGTTGTGAATGTTTGGAGGAAGAGAAGGGGGCTAGATAGAATAGACATAGAGGCCAAATAATGAAGGCCCTAAATCAGTTACTGCACAGAGCCACTAAAAACATCACTTGAAACAGAAGAATTCAGTGAAAGTATCACTGGGACAAAGATGACTGGAGGAATGAGATCTCTAAAACATCTGCTGGTTGGAGTCAGAATAGTTCTCCTGCACTAACATGTTCCTACACATTTATTACACGTATCTACCTAGAAAGCACCAGTTAGAAGCAAGACAATCTCCGGGGCCATGACAAAGCAAGTTTTCCATTAATAATCCATAATGCCACCAAGAAAAAACAGGAGGCACACAGCATTTTCAGAACTGCTCAGGATTCAAACCTGCCCATTCAACCCAGTTTTGCAGGTACACACTACAAGTATGAATAAGCTGTTTTGGGGTTTTGGTTGTTTGGGTTTGTTTTCTTTGTTTTGTTTGTTTTGTTTGGTGTTGTTTGTTTTTTTTTTTTGGGGGGGGGGGGGAGGTGCAGGGGTCAGTTTTGGGGGGTTTTGGTTTTAAGTTGGTTTTCTTGTTGTTGTTTGGGTTTGATTGGTTCCCCCACCCCCCCATTGTCCAAGCACTTGGCTACATCCAAACAAGGTCAGTGCCTTATCTCCACAGAAGCTAAACCACCTTCAGGGACCTAATTCTATGGAGATACAAAAGAAAGATCTGCCAGGAGAAGGGTAAGAATGGTAAGAAACCATTAACCACAGGTTGTATAAGAACCAGCTTCTGCAGCTGTCCAACAGTGAGCCCTGTTATGGCTGAAGCACTTTTTCTCTTTTCGAATAAGTGCCTTATAGAGAAGCTTCCTCCTGTTGTGCTTCCCCAACACTTGATGGTTTCCATATTCAATAGAAATACTGTCTCTCTGCTGAGCAAGCAAGGGTCCTTACCTAGAAATGGAGACCTAGTAAGACACATAAATAGAGCTGGATCACGTAGCCAAAATGAGTAACATCCAGTTCATAATGACCTGTCATAATTCTGTGCCAGGATATGGGGAAACGGACCAAATTATTTTTCAAAGGGAGATATATGTTGGAGGGGAATGGCTAAAGACACAGACTGAGTCTAAGCTTCTGAGCACCGCATTCCCAGGGTATAAGAGGGAGAGGGACATGGAGAGGCAGCTAGAGTAACAGATCCCTTTTCCCTGATCCCTGTACTGCTGGCAAGGCTGCAATTTTATACAGGAAAAATAGAGCACTAGAGAGGTCTGGAATAGAGAGAAATCACAGCTCTTTTTCTCTCTGCCAAGGTGACTGCCCTAAGGGCCCAACAAAGCAACATATCTGCCTGTCTTACTCTTCCAAGGATCGCTTCAGCTGTGGCACTATAGTGCACCCTCCCATCCAACTGGGATCATCTCCAGTGGCACATATGCTTCAATTGAGAGGAGGAAGGATTTAATACAGGAATTCCCTGATGCTAATGCCTTGCTGGAGATGCATGAAGCATTCAAGATTGCCGAGAGGCCTGACAAATATACAGTCCTTTGGGACAAGGTCTTTTGTGCTTTTTATGGGCTGATGCACTCTCACAAATGGAAGTGGAACTGATAACCAGCAATACGTGTCATTGCAGCACCTGAAAATGAGACCATTCTGCCCTTTAAATCAACCTGCTTTAGTGCTTTCCTAAATGGAAAAATACAGACAAATGTCATGCCCTTTCCTCAAACCCAGACCCTTCAAACTACAGGAATAGACAGAGTAACTGCACTTCTACATCTGAGAATCACTCGGCACAGCCCACCTCTGCCTTGGATGGCAACAGCATTATCTGTATCACCTTCCTACAAGCGTAAGAGGGCTGGAGAGTCAGAGTCTCATTTCAGCAGTGGAGGAACATAACCACTACATCAGTGTGCATGCAGGCATGCAGAACTCAAACAGTATTGAAGCATTAGCACTGCCCTCACAGGATGTGCTGGGCCTGGCTGCCTTGGACCTGACAGATAGGAGAAAACAGAGACCATTTTGGATTTGAGTGCACACCTCAACCAGGCATATATAACGGGTTTGGGGTTGTTTGGCTCGGTTTTTTTTTCTTCTTTTTTTAAATAGCAGGTTCTTGTTCTTCTGGCTTCACAGAGACCTTCAGGACTCCAGAATCTTTCAGCATTCCCTATCTGATGGATTTTCATCCACCTTACCTACTAAAAGTGACAAGAAGAACAAAACATCTCTGCTTAATAGGGCAGACAGATTTGTAAAGCTAGATAGTGCAGGGCAAGCTGGGAGTTGTTTGTTGATATGACAGCAAATTTGAGGGTGGGTCAAAACACAAAAGGTGAGAAAGAGTGACTCCTGCATTGCCCAATGTGTCCCTCATTCCTGAGACAAGACTGCCACTCCTGTGAAATCCTCATTTGGCCATCTTATCCCTCTTTAGCAATGCAACTGCTTAGCAAGCATCCCTGTTAGCTAACCCTAAGCCTTCCTTTCGCAAGTGGCAGCCTGCTGTAGAAGGAAACCACTTTACCAGGCAATAACACCAGGTGGAGAGAAAATTCCTGTAAGCAGATTCCTTGCAACTGAAGCAGCAACCTTGATCAGTCACTTCTGAGCCCCACTACATCCATAATGATACTGTCTCCACCTTTCCCTTCCCCCCAGCATGAAAGATGAGTGGTTGTGTGGAACGAGTCCCCGAGCTGTGATGGGAATCCGTCTCGCTTGGCTGCAAAAAATATATATATCTTGGTATGGCTGTGATGAATCCTTTCATTATTCATCTGCAATTGCCCTGCTACTGCTGCTATTCCGTTCTCACTCTCTCTCTTTCTTTTATAAATAAAAATGGAAACAGATTAATGACAAATGTTGACAGAGATTGCTTTTAAACAGCCACACCTGAATGTGGGCTATGGGGGAGAAGCAGTGGCAGAGTAGCATCAGAGGAATGGGAAAACCAGGAAAGACTAAGTAAGAGATGGCAAAAGATAAAGATGCTCACTTCAACTAGGCTAGATGAGCAGTGACTGGAGCAAGGTATCTTCCTGGTGATGAGGACCTCAATTTTCTCGAACAAACAAGCACTGGATCAACAGAGCTATGTACCCAAAATGTCTGAAATTAATAGCAGTAGCCAGCTGTGCTGTCAAAGGTACTCTGGAGCAAAGTTTGCAGATACTCCAGCAAAATATTTACAGGACGAAATAGAACACACAGAGGAGCAGTTACCCACAGCAGTCCCCAGCGATGAATAAATAGTACCTAATAATGCTATTCATCCCACTCTGCTCCTAGTGACCAGTGAATATCAAGGCTCTAGTTTGTGCAACCACCAAAACCACTTGTGTTTTGGGAATGTGGTTCAGATGGGCAAAGACAGTTTATGACCAGTCAGACCACACGCTGACATAGTGAATGAGTGCATCCAACAGAGGCAAACCTGGCTTCAAACAGGGGAAGTTTAGGTTAGATATAAGGAAGAAGTTCTTCACAGTGATGGTGGTGAGGCACTGGAATGGGTTGCCCAAGGAAGTTGTGAATGCTCCATCCCTGGCAGTGTTCAAGACCAGGTTAGATGGAGTCTTGAGTGAAGTGGTTTAGTGTGTGGTGTCCCTCCCCGCCATGGCAGGGGGATTGGAACTAGTCAATTTTAAGGTCTTTTCCAACCCAAACCATTCTATGATGCTACGATTCATGACACCCTTCCCTGTCCATCCCCACTGCATGAAGAAACACAAGTGTTTTACTCAAGCATAACCACAAGAAGCTGCATTGTTTATTCATATGCATTGTTTATTCATAGAATCATAGAACAGTTAGGGTTGGAAAGGACCTTACGATCATCTATTTGCAACCCCTTACTGAAGAGAGGACAGGAGCAGAGGAGGAGTGGCAGAGTTGGTATCCAGGTCTTACAGAAAAAAACCTGACTCACTTTAGGTTTACTTCTGATCTTAAAATAACCCGTTGCAGCCATTCTGAGCAGATGGGCTGCAGGAAACAAAGAGCTCTTAAAGTGCTCCCCTCTCATAACCAAACCATATCTGTCTCTTGTACATCCTGGCACATTTTCTTCTGAGTCAGATTTGAAGTTCTCATCACACAGATGGGTGAAAAGACCTGACCTCCAAAATGGCCAACTCAGCTTGGTGTGCCACACACTGCTGAGCACCACAGGGAGGGGCAGGGAGCTGCAGCCATCGCACCTGCCTTACGATTTAGCCCAGATGTTGCATCTTAGACCTTCTAGGTGCTACGTAAACCCCATATATTGGAATAAGTCTCCTCTCCCCCATGGTACGACCGATGCCATTCTCTTGCCCTTCATCCCTACTGATGCCTTTTAAATTAGCCGGGGGTCCAGATATTACTTTTCTTCCCTCCATTCTTCTCTCTGCTTTTGATCTCTTCCTCCTCCTCCACAGACAACTTGAGTTCTGTTACCACTTCTCCATCTACCTCTACCCCTATGGTGATCTCCAGCAACTGTAGTCTCCTCAAGGTCCCACACTTCCTACCTCAAGCACCACCTATCCACCTAAAGATACCATGTCTGCTAAAATCACCCTCTACCAAACAACTTCCAAGGTTATCTCACCTTTCTGCTGCTAGTTGTACCTTCTAGCTAGCTCTTCATTCCCATCAAAGTGTCTGGCATCACATTTGAGAGCAGAGATGTGCATGGACTCATTGCTGCTTGCTCCTTGCCAGCCTCCCACTTAAGTAAACCCATTTTCATCCTTCCCTCAGAATTGCTCCTGCTGGTTTTGTGCCAAGCCACCTTCCTGTCCTCCTCAAAGCACACTGTTCCTTGGACTCCTTTCAACAGCAACTAATGCAAGACATTATAGCACAGAAGCCTGCGCCAACATCCAGTGCATAAACAAAGACCAGATACATGAGAGGAGAGAACACACTGTCAGCATTTAATAACAAACAGTAATTGCAAACAGGGGGATGGAGTTCTCCATCCTTATTGTCTCAGCAGCCAAAAGCCACCCGAGCCAGAAGACGTGGCCATTCATAAACCAGGATCTACTAATTGCTGAATGGCCCCCTGCTCCCCGTCTGACTGACTGCCACCAACCAGTCTGCTTGGTGTCTGATCCACTGAATGGACAGACCGCCTCTTGGTGTTTCATTAATATCTCACTAGTGCAGGGACACAGGGCTTTTAGGGAGGCAATTTCAAAAGCCTCTCAGGCCTGCCATAGATTTACACTGTAACCCTTGTGAAGTTTTAACTTCTGTCTGCACCTCTTGTTTTCCTGAGAAAATTGCCTTACATCCCATCCCATCAGGCTGCAGATCATGCTGTTTGTAGGCCTCAACATTTCAGTACTTCTATTGAAAGCCGTTGCATAGGACAGATGGCTTGTTCAATAACATTCTCATTCACCATTTCTGGCTTGCTCTCATCACATGCAAGATGATGCAGAGATACTAAGTATTTTTCATTATTTTGCCCCATCATTCATTACATCATATGAACAAATCAGCCCCCTAAAGAGAAGAGATCCAAGTGAGAGACGCTTTAGGTTCTCTAGAGCAAGCAAGTCCCCTCCAGCCATAATCCCTGCTTAGGAAGCACATATGGTTATGTCACAAGAATGTCCCCTCTCACCTCAGCTAAAGATGGTGTCAAAACCGCTGAAGAGCAACTGGGAGAAGAGGAGCACACAGCTCTTGGCAAGGCAGCTCCAGGTGACTTTACAACTCCCAAAGCACCTCTTGCAGCCTTGGACTGTGTGGAGTTCCTATGAGCTGCTGAATCTCTGGAGAACATGGGGTGGTGGGCACAGGTCTGTAAGTGATTAAGCCAAAGTGAAAACCTTGGTGCTATCAATTTGAGGTGTCTCCCTCATTCAAACAATGGGACTTTTTCCCAGCTCACCCATCTCCCCAGCCCCAGTCCTGCTGTTATGCCTTGGGCTGCCCCTGGCACTCCTCATACACACCAACTGAGCCAAATCAACTGATAAAACCAGCAGAAATGAAGTCATTTTTTTGCAGTTAAGGGGGTCAACTGACTCAAAGGAGTCCAAGGAGTGAAAGGAAAGCAGTGGGAGCTTACAGCCAGGCATGGGGAGGAGATGGGATGGAGATGGAAGTAGGAAGCTTCCCCTTTCAGCGAGGTAACTGTTCACCTCACCTCATGGCCTTGCACCCCTATTTCCAACAAAGAAAATTCCTAAATTTACAATCAACTAATAGAGTGCTTTATGATGCATTTGGGTAATAGGGAGTAAAGAAATGGAAAGTCAACACCATTCCAGATTTATATGTCTTACAGGGTTTCAGCTGCCCAAGGCACTCCAGCTGATGTTGGAAACCCTTTGAGAGCATTGCATCTGAACGTACTGTCCCAGTCGATCCAACAGCATATGCAGTCCATCCTACATGCTGCTCTAGTCCTCACTGTACTTCTCTGTTGATTTTAACCTACACAGCCCTTCAGGATTCAGAGTGTCAGTCCCCCAGTGTCCGCTCCTTTCCTCAGGCACTGGGGCCAGCAGTTGCATTGTTTCTTGTGTAGTTAGGACAGCATCATGAGAGTGTTTCGGCTGCTGCCTTGTCTTAGAAACTTTAGTAGCTTTGATGATGTTTGTTTTCCAAATGAACACCCTGCATTAATCCACATGAAGTTTTAGCCCTCCCAACACTGAGCAGGTTTGAAATGTGTGGAAAAACAGATGATATGGAGTCTATTTACCTCCACCCCCCCTCACAAAGCCCACCTTTCACTCATGTTTAATCAGATGACATGAGGTACCTAAGTAATGGAGTATAGTATTCATATGGACATAAACTGCCCAAGCAATGGCCTAGTCTGGCCTATCTCTTTTCCTTCCTTTATCCTGCCCCTTGTGTCTCACAGCTTTGCCCCTTTGCCCTTGTTCTGACTCTTTCCCGATCCTCCCATCAGGTGACAATTTGAATTTTAAAGCCATTTACACTCCAAAAGGTGCATAATCAGATTTTTATCCTGTACTTTTCTGATGTGACTTTTTTATTATGACATCAAGTACTGACCCATAATAAGGATGTAAATGCCCACTTTAATGTCTATTACAAGTATCTGCAGATGCATATAAAATTATAGTATCATCACATAACTACATATTAACCTCTTGAGCTCCATGACAGACAAACTCTCCAGGGAACACTGTATTCCAATTTTCGATTATCAGAAGTAGTTCAGCGACAAGCAGTAGAAATTGTACTCATGCATATCCTAAACACAAAGGTACCTGCAGTACAATAGAGAGTAGTCATATTCTGAACATACCAGTTATGGTGCTTCCAGTTGCCAGCTATTCATGACAAGCATTTGGGTGCTTCGCAGGAACAAATACAGAGTTACAAATACACAGTTACAAATACAGGTGGGATGTAGCTTACCTGAAAAAAATTTGTGTTTTTCAGCAAAGTTGTTTCCAAGTTACGTGGTAGTGCCCAGTCATCCCTTCAACCACAGTGATTAGCAGAGAGAAGATAAGGTGCACTGCAACATACCACATGTCATCTTGTCCACTTCTATCCAGCACTTTGCTCAGAAAATGCCCATTTAGCACAGGAGTAAAGGTGCAATGTGAGAGCAAGGAATGATGTGGTCCACAGTACTTTATCACAAGGGTTAAGGACACTACAACTGCAGCTCCCCGCCCAGTCTCAAAATGCTCTTCGTAGGAATTCAAACATTCTGATTGTCATCTTTCAGGTTGATGGCATCTGTTTACACCAGAAATTGGATATTCAGCTGCAAGCAGAGCCAGTCATCCCATATCTGACACAAGGACCCTACAAAAACTTGGATAGGGAACTTGTTTGTGGTTTTGGTTTGGGGCTTTTTTTAAAGATGAACTGATTTCTATAGAAGATCTAGACCTGAGAGTCAATGGAGAGCATAGAACAAAACATGGGATAATAAAGACAGAAGTTAGTACCATTTTTTTTCTTTGCACCTTTCCCCTTCTTTTTGATACAGCGCGGTCGGATGATTGATTCTGGTTCCAAAGGGGGTCTCTGACTCGAGGGCATTCTTCCCAAAATATACAGATTCCTGATACTTTAAAACTCTGCTGAATTGGGCCTTAACAGACAGCCTATCATTTGTTAAATAACAACCATGTTTTCTGCACTAGACAGTCATTACTTTGGAGTTTAGAGAAGAGAACCAGAGGACACTGTAATATCAGTCAATAGTCACATCATCCCATGATGTCCAGGTAAAAGTATACAAAATGTAACTGCTGAAGAGCAAGTTGTCACCTACCTATTGCTCTTTCTCAAGCTGTAGTAGACAAGTTATTTCACAGCAGATCCTCTGTAATACTATACATTTATTCTGCTCTTCCAATTTCAATTCCCTTGAAGTCCAGGAATCGTAGATAGTTCCAGAGACAAACAATATTTTAGGAAGCTAAAATACCCTATAAGGAAACCTCAATACAAAGTGAATACATACCAAATATCCTAGCTCAAAAATAAATTTTGTATACATATATGTATGTATACACACACACACTTCTCTGGTTACAGATAAAAATAAAGTGGAGAAATGAACTGTTGTCCTAATTCATCCCGCTGTGCATACACATTACAACAATGCCAAATCAAATGATCCACAGTTTATTTTCTGTGGGACTCTAGCTTCATATAGAACACACATCTCTGGAGAGGTGAGGGCCAAGAACTGCAGGAGATTGGGTCTGACTCATTTGCTGCTACAGACAGAAAGGACAAAGCAGGAAACTGTCAAGGCAAAAATCTTGCAATGAAGATAATTGACCATGAGCCCTGGAAAGGTGCCAGCCTGTTGCTACCTCTCTGGTATCCAAGAAGCCAGAGAGACTTCAGGAATGAGGACAGTGCTACTCACCTCATCAGTAGTTGTGGCTGGATTTGCAGAAGCTCTGAGTGCTCATAGCTGCTATGGAACATGATTTGAACCTACAAAAGGCTACAAAATGAGCCAAACCAAACTGCCAGTTCTCAGGTATTTCCTCCTAGGCCTCCCAAATTCAGTGAGAACTCCTGGGTTTTGCTTCAGGTGTTCTGACTTAAACTCCCCCTCTGTAAAATAAGGGTGACAGTAACATTCAAATTCTCAGCACATAAATAAATTCATTAACATTCTAAGCTGCCATAGAGGAGGTACCCTGAAGACACTAAAAGGAAATGACTTCTTCCCTCTTCAGAGTGGAGCCTGGATGCTGTGCAGTAAATAAAGCTTGAAGTCAGTCTAAACGAGGGAAAAAAATCCACAAACCCAAGCAGATGTACATTCACAGAGTCTCAAATCTCCTACGCTGACTTATGCAGGAACCTAGTGTGAAAGGGAGCGGGTGACAGGTCAACACAACCCCCAAACCTAGCAATGTATCATGCAACTGCTTGACTGCACTGTATTCTGCGTGCAGAAGGGCACTGATTATAGCAACACTGGCCACTTGAATTGCAGCTTTGCTTGTCATGGGACAGCCAATTTTTTCAGTTTGTTTTCTCTTTTTACTGGGGTGGGGTTTTGCGTTACAGAAGGTACTTGTTTAAATGTCTAAATAAATGTGTGGTAGGTTGATGTTGGCTGGACACCAGGTGCCCACCAAAGCCACTCTATCACTCCCCAGATACAATGAAAGGCTCATGGGCTAGATAAGGCCAAGAAGAGAGCACTCACTCATTGTTGGCACAGGCAAAACAGGCTCAACCTGGGGAAATTAGTTTAGTTTATTACCAATCATATCAGAAAAACACTTTCCCTGCACCCCTTCCTTCTTCCCAGGCTCAGCTTCACTCCCAAGTTCCCTACCTCCTTTCCGCCAGTGCTGCAGGACAGGGAATGGGGGTTGCAGTCAGTTCATCACACATTGTCTCTGCTGCTCCTTACTAATCACACTCTTCCTCTTCTCCAGCGTGGGGTCCCTCCCACAGGAGGGAGTCCCCCAGGAACTTCTCCAACCTGAGTCCTTTTCACAGGCTGCAGTTCTTCATGAACTGCTCCAGCATAGGTGCCTTCCATGGGTGCAGTCCTCCAGGAACAGGCTGCTCCAGTGTGCATCCCCGGTGGGGTAACAAGTCCTGCTCCAGGGCAGGGTCCTCTCTCCACAGGGCCACAGCTCCTGCCAGAAGCCTGTTCCAGTGCCGGCTTCCCACAGGGTCCCAGCCTCCCTTGGGCATCCCCCTGCTCCAGTGTGGGGTCCTCCACATGCTGCAGGTGGAGATCTGCTCCACCACGGAACTCCATGGGCTGCAGGGGCACTGCCTGCCTCATCATGGTCTGCACCACGGGCTGCAGAGGAATTTCTGCTCCAGCACCTGGAGCACCTCCTTCCCTCCTTCCTCACTGACTTTAATGTCTACAGAGTTGTTCCTCTTCACTCCTGTCTTCCCACTGCTGTTCTACAGTAGTTTTTCCTCTCCCGCTTCTTAAACACGTTATCCCAGAGGCACTACCACCATTGCTGATGGGCTCAGCTTTGGCCAGCAGCAGGTCCATCTTGGAGCTGGCATTGGCTCTGTCAGACACAAGGGAAACTCCTGGCAGCTTCTCACAGAAGCCACCCCTATATCCCCCCCAGTACCAAAACTTTGCCATGCAAACCCAATACAATATGTAAACACAAGAAACCTGCAGCTTAGAGTCCTGCAGCCTACCAAGGTGGTCAGAAGATTGTCTTCACTCTGGCTTTCTCCAATTGGGAATGTTTCCCCATAGGGTGGCAGGGTGGGTGAGTCCAAACACTTGCAAATTATGTGGTGAAGCAGGGTGAAGAAAAGTCCTAAGGCAACGTAGGTGAACCCCTCAAGAAGCTGGTGTCAAAATTGCTAGAGACACATCAGTGTCAGAACTGACATGAGTTTAGCAGAACCACGGTTTGCCATCACTGCCCCTGCAGGCAGTCTGCAAGGAAGAAGCTACACCACTTCTCAAAGTAAGATTCCTTCAACTAGGTTCAATTTTAAGTGTGTTTTGCAAAATCCATGTTTTGTCACCTAATGGCAGCAAATCCTGACTAAGATCTGCTCTTGTTCTCAGCTTTAGGTACCTCCCTGCTGCTCCCCAACTAGCCATGAATGAAATTAATGTCATTTGGCATTTTTAAACACTATATTATGTTTCATTAAAAATATTTTCAAGTATCTTGCTTTACTTCAGTAGAGAACAAAACTTGTACCCCCAGATTTGAAATACCCTCCATTTAGATGTGGGAAATCCTCCATTAGTACATAGCAAGTCTACTTGTATTCATTTGTAGTTTCAGTTGATTCTCTGAGCTGGAAAAGTATGAAGCAAGCATGGTCTGGAAAAGATCAAAGTAGATAAAATACACCACAGTCAGGCCTGTTACTGAATTTACCACCAGCTATTCAAACCGAACTGAGAAAATTCTCAGCCCTTAGGTGTAAAATTAAGGACATGTGAACAAGAACCATTCAGCTTTTTTTAATAGAAATGCCTCCAATTATCAAATTAAATGCTTCATTACTCAGAAAAAAAAAAAAAATGCAAGTAGGTGGAAGGCTGAACCAGCTCATCATGACTTTTGGAGACCTGACAGTTTTGACTGTTACCCATAATTGACGATTGCCAAATCTGGGCACTTCCCGTAACAGAATCTATTGTTAAAAGCACTTTTCTCCTTGCTCCAAACAAAAATCAGCACATTTCATCAGGAACACTCCCCAGTTCTCACAGATGTAACTTGCAGGAGAGAGAGGAAAATCATCACTTCTAAAAATTGGAACCACCATGCCCCCAGTATAGTGTTGAGAACTTGAAGCAATTTCCAAAGGATCTTGATCTTTCTGTTTAAAAACAATCAACTTGGGATCCAGTTTTTACAATTTATTCCTTGGAACAGTTAATGTAGAGCGAGTCCTGTTTTGTTCCTTTCACAAACATGCATAACTTTCAATACTGGGACATATATATGCAGAAGAAAATCTGAAGTCCACTGCTCACTTGATCTTCGAGGCCACTGCTTCAAAAGAACGATGCCAATCTATCTTAAAAAGATGTTAGTGTTGGCAAATGAATAGATATCCATTAAACTATCAATTGAGACTTACCTCCTTATCTAAATGAAATCCCTTTTGGGGCTGGGCAGATCTGAAGCAGCAACTCAGAAGTGAAAGGCTACTTATAAAACTCTAGAATTGTTTCAAATTCCAAACAGGGAGCATCTCACTTGTCTAGAGATAATGTCATGACAAACTGGGAAACAAAATCATTGCAAAAAACAAAGAATGGACATGATAAATGACCTCAAATCCTTCACTCAAGTTTGCAATTCAAAGGGAGAAAAGCATAGTAACTCCCTATAGACCTTCAGGTTACAGTTTCTACTTAAGGAAACGGTCAATGAAGCATGCAGATTAATGGACATTCCAGTACTGTAAATCTAGTTAGATGCCCGTGAAACCTCTCTTCTCCCACTCTCGACTCAGTTTGCTTTATGTAAGATAAAACACTTCTTTCATATTTTGATTTATTTCCAGTTCTTGTATCAGAACTAAGATTCTGCAAGAGCGCTGTTCAGAGAATACATGTTTAAGACAAAGGAATACAAGCAAGAATCCTTATTTATATCTTACGCCCAAAACAGAGCCCTAAGAACCCGAAGTCCAATCCCTATCAATCACTTAAATCTTATGACCACATTAAATATTTGGGACATGCACAATGCAGCTCTTAAAGATTTTGAGCAGACCTGTTTGTTAACTATCTCTAAGTTAGCCCTCTGGGACACGAGGAAGAAGCTAGAATGCAACTGATGTTGGCTTTGGCTGTCTGGTGTTGCTGAACGCAAGAGAAAATTCCTTGGCTTCAGCAGTGCCCATGGGCTCTGCTGAGGCCAGACCAGTCTCAGTTCATGGCACTCTTAGAAGAGCTTTCAGCATGAGTTCTCACATACACCAATCTGGGCAACAAAACCAAATGCAGCAACCAATGATACATGGGATTTTAACACTATGTCCAGTTCTTGAGATCTGAAGCAATGATTCAAACATGGCACTACTCTATTAGTGGAATTTTACATTCATTTTGAAACAAAGGTATAGCATAATGTATTTTAAAGTTGAAAAAGCTGAGCAAGTCATCACTTCCTAATGTTACAGAACACAGTACCAGAAAGGTGCTTCCTCCAATCACACTATCTCCTCTCAGATGAGTGCAGAAGAGCTCTTCCATTTGGAGAAACCTACAACCTACTCCTTTGGTATGATAGCGAAGGCTACAGGCTACCAAAAGGGCTGTACTACAAGGAGACGTCCTTCCCTATATACCATGAGAGGGAAAAGCAGAAGCAATAGCTATAGTTATTAAAAAGATATTGCATACTTTTTTTGGCAATTATTCTGTCGAGGTAATAAGGCCACCCATGCTCTCCCTCATTTGTTTCCGTTTTCAGTGGAAGGTGCAGGCAGTTCACACTGCTGAGAGAATGAACTCAGACAGAGCTACTGAAAGCTGAACGTGCACGTAGGGAACACCAGCCCAAAGCAGCAGAACTCTAGCTGCCGGTATAGCAAGAAAGAGGGAATCCTCACCAAGGATGCTCTTCAAGTGAGCGATCATGTAGGTTCTGAAGACCACACGCTCATATGCGATTATAGTACTCACAGATAAACTTGCATGCAGAAATGATGCTTCATTTCAGTTGGCATGGATAATTTTTTTCTCATCTCACCTTCCCATACATATTTCATGACAATCTTTTGTTAATAAACATAAAACTTCCATCACCATGACTTTTCCCTATGTTTGCCAAAACACTTCACTTTTTTCAACAGATCTCTATCATGTAGAAAAAAAGTCTTCTGTCTTCTCCAAGATTCTAAACTAGAAGGAGCTATCATTTCATGTCAACTGTACTTCACTATAAAACTGACCATTCAATGTCTTTTAGATGCCTATTTATTTCAATGGCTTACATTTGGCTACACCATTCCTTTCATAAAGCTGCTGTCTACAAATTGAAACCTGAAGATACACAGAAGCTACTGCTTTCCACAGTACTTTGTTCCAATGACTAATCTGTCCTCATTGTTAAAATCTCTTACCCCATTTCTAACTTGAATTGATTTGGCTTTAGCTTCAAGTTCATTCTTATGTCAATCTGCACAAGACAAGAGACACTTCATTACCTAGTATTTCCATTTCCATAAAGAATTGTCTAACACACAAGCAAGACAACTCTGATCCTCTTCTGATAAAACTACACAGACTGAGCTCTTAAGTATTCCAAATTATAAAAACTGTCAGTCCAAAACTGCACTGCAATTCAGCCAAAGGAAATGCAGTGCATTTTGGAATAAATTAAAAAAAAAAAATAAATTACTTCTAGGATCATGTGCAGTGGTAAGAACTATAGATTCTGAGTATCAAGTGCCTGAATATCACTTTTATGGTAGTGTTACAGCAGTGTTTGGGCAGCAAAGGCTAGCATGTTCTTTGGATTTATGAGTATATGAGCCTGAATAGCAATAGGGAAGTAAGTGTTCCTGCTGCTGTAAAGAATACTCTTAAGCATAGACACTAGAGCTGAATGCAGATGGATGTGGAATACATTATTAAAGGTTAAATGACAAGTTTTACAGTGTGAAGCTTATGAAAATTTAGTTATATGGGTTAGTGGATTACATAAGATTTGATGACTGGGTATAGGTAGTTATACATGACAAAGAAGCCAAAATTGTAAAGGAAGAAAAGGACTTCTCAACCTTGCTGAAAAAATAAAAGGCATTGCAAGAGACAATGTCCGGGTGCTGATATTAGGAAAAAACTATTCCAAGAAAAGATGCAATTTCCTTATGAAGAGGGTAATTAGTAAGAAAAATGATTACCGAGAAAGATGAGGTAATCCTTACTTGACGTTTTTAAAGTCAGATTACATGTCCTTCTAAAAATATAATTAAATCCAGTTGCAGGATAAATACTATAGCCAAAAGGTTCACAAGTTTTTTCCAGCCTTGAAGAAAGACCTTGTATATCTTTTTGAGGCAGGACACTGGGCTAAGAGAACACCAAAGGAAAGCATCACCATATAAATACTTTGTCCTTACCAAGGACAAAAGATGCCCCCTATGTATCCAAACCCAGCCACTGTGAGAAACAGACTACCAAGCCAGACCGACCTTTGGTGGGCCCCAGCATAGCCTTTCTTATGCTATTCATGACATTTCCTTCAGAGGTTACAAGGAAAAGAGGAGAGCTTTGCCAAACCCTGATGATCCTCATAATACTGGCAGCTTTAAGACAACGAATACTCTAGGTCATGAACACAGGCTCAACAAATTTCTTCCTGATTAGTGTCTGCAGGTATATATATTTTGCATTATTGTCTCAAATAACGGGCTGTGCCAGTCCATTTTCCATTTGTACCAACTCTGAATTGGCACAAGACTTCTCTTTTCCTGGTATGCCAGTTAATATATCTTTGTCAATTTTCTGGAGTCACACTAATGGCTGGGTTTGCATTTGGGAAGGCATTTCACCCATGCTGAAGTTCAGAAGGATGTTGAATGTTCCGTCCGTCTCCACAACAGTCTGTATGTTACCTGACCGAAGGCCAGGCATGCACATTCCCTGAAGACATAAAAGGCTAGGCTGGATGTGAGCAACCTGATCCAGTTGAAGATGTCCCTGCTCATTACAGGGGGTTGGACTAGATGACCTTCAGAGGTCCCTTCCAACCCAAACTATTCTGTGATTCTGTGACCTTATGCGCCAGTCTCCCTGCACTTGCCTATGGCACTTTTAAGAGTTTACTCTATTAAGAATTAAACACTTAGGTATAATTAAGATACTATGTTCTCTATGTTGAGTTTAATCCTTGTATTGGGTAAAAGTTAATGGGTTAAGATAATCTTACCTTGCCTTTGTATAGCAAGTCGTCCCTTATACTTTATGCCTTAAGAAGCATTACTTTATTTTTCCCCACATTTGATGGTACAAAAGCAGGATGTCTCAAGCAAAAAACACAAACTGGAATAGAATGCAGGGGACAAAGACACAGCAATGCAGAATCACAATAAGAGCAGAAGTTTGTCCTCCTTTTATAGTCTCCTAACAGACTATTAAAATACATTTTCTGAACAAATGACTGGTAGCATCTTTCACTTTTGCTTCACTGAAATGTTCTCTGATTACAAAACCGTTCTTCAGGACAAGGGAAAGTTCTTACCCACTTTACAGAATTCCTTTTCGATATTCAGGCACACACATTATTTTCTGTAGCATCTTGTTTCTTCATTACAGAAAGGGTTACAGTTAGAGTGGTACACTTCACCCTTCTTGATGTCCTTCCTCAATTTCCCTTCTCATCCTCTTGCCCCCTGAGCAAGTCTCTGCAACATCCACAAAGCAACAGCATGAGCTTCTACAGTGGAAAGGACAGCACTAAGGGAGTCAATGTCATTATTCAGGAATGCTGGCAAGACACACCTCTGCATACCACAGTCATGAAGCTAATCTATCATTCAGTAGTACTAGTCCCAGTCTCTTTCAAGTTTCTCTCCAGACACTCTTTTGTTGCCTTCTTCACTCCTTACTGTACCTTACCTTAAAATCATAAATCCATCAGGCCAGAAACTCCATTTTTAATCTGCACTTCTCCATTACTTACCAAACTGGGCATTAAGCCTCACTAGAATTACTGGAAATGTGTGAAGAACAACTAGTAAATGTGCTTACTGCAGCTCCTGACTTCTCTTTCACTGAAGGTCCATCTTCCCCCAGTAAACAAATAAAACCCCATTTGTGAAAGTACATCGCTATAAAACTAATCTCTATCATCTATGAAAAGTTGTGGCAACTGCACGAGGTCCCTGGTGACTAGATGCGGTATGTATCATGTAACATTTCTAAAAAGCCAGGAAGGAGCATGTGGGGAATGAAAGGCTAGTCAGCCCTACCTTTGTGAATTGTAGCTCTATGGAGCAAGTTCTGGAAGCCATTTCCGGGAATACAAAGGACAAGGTGGTGACTAGGAACAGGCCACCAGATTAAACAAGGGAAAATCCTGCCTACAAACCTGACTGCCTTCTGTGATGAAATGACAGGCTCTGTGGATGTATACAGGGCTGTTTACATTGACTTCAGTAAGCTTCTTGATGCAGTCTCTCGCATATATGTGTGTGTGTATATACACACACACACACACACACACACATTTAGCACATATATATATGCGCTAAATGGGGGAGCTATGGACTTTGGACTGGATGGCATCCAGTAAGAATGGTCAGTGAGAAACTTTCAGGAATAATGATCAATGGTTTGAAATCTGCATGATGGTCAGCTATGAAAAGCATGCCCCAAAACCACGATACTGGAATTAATACTGTTCGGTGATCATTCGTGATCTGGTGGAAAGAGACAGAACATAATCTCAACAAGATCAGAAATAAAAGGATGTTGGAGAGGGGAGACACTGATATGTTGGAGGATGGGGGTTCCGCCCAGAGGGACCTTTGAAGACAGAAACTTCATTAAGTTTATGAATAGTTCAGTTTGAAGGGACCTACAATGATCATTAGTCCAACTGCCTGACCATTTCAGAGCTGACCAAAAGTGAATTATATTATTAAGAGAATTGTCCAAATGCCTCTTTAACACTGACAGTCATGGGGCATTGACCACCTCTCCAGGAAGTCTGCTCCAGTGTTTGACCATCCTCCCTGAATAAAAGCGTTTCCTAATGTCAAGTCTGAAGCTCCCCTGGTGCAGCTTTGAACCATTCCCATGTATCCAATCACTGGATACAGGGAGAAACGATCAGCACCTCACTCTCCACCACCCCTCCTCAGCAATCTGTAGAGAGCAATGAGGTCACCCCTCAGCATCATTTCTCCAAACTAAATAACCCCAGAGTCCTCAGCCTCTTCCCATAGGACATGCCTTCCAGCCCTTTCACCAGTCTTGTTGCCCCTCTCTGCACACATTCACACATCCTTCTGAAATTGCAGTGTCCAGAACTGTGCACGGTACTCAAGGTGAGGCCAACAGTGAATACAGTGGGATAATCCACCTCTTTTGACCAGCTGGTCATACTGTGTTTGATGCACCCCAGGATATTGTTTGCCCTCTTGGCTGTCAACCAGCACTCCCAGATCCCTTTCAGCAAGGCTGATCTCCAGCCACTTCTCTCCCTTGTGTCCAGCATTACTCCATCCCAGGTGCAGAATCCAGCATTTTTTCTTGTTAGATTTCACCCCATTAATCATAGCCTAATGCCCCAATCTATCTAGATCCCTCTGCAAGGCCTCTTCTCCATTGAGAGAGCCAAAAGTACCTCCTAGTTTGCTATCATCAGCAAACTTGCTAACAGTTCATTCAACTCCTGCATCCAAATCATTGACTAGAACTGTTCCTAGAATTGAACCCTGAGGAATACTGCTTGTGATAGGTTGCCAGCCAGACATAGCCCCATTCACCACAACCCTTTGAGCCCTGCAGTTCACCCAGCACACTGTGTACCTGCTCATCTCAGCTGGACAACTTTTCCAGAAGGATGCTGTGAGGGACAGTATCAAAAGCCTTACTAAAATCCAGAAGAACTGCATTCACCACCTTCTCTTCATTCCTTCAGCAGGTGACCTTATCATAGAAGGGTATCAAATTAGTTAAACAGAACTTTCCCTTTGTGAACCCATGCTGACTGTGCCCGATGACTGCATTATCCTTTACATGTCTTTCAGTAGTGCCCAGTATGATCTTCCCTCTAATTTTTCCAGGTACTGAGGTTAGACTATGTCGTGGTTCAAGCCCAGCCGGCAAC
>NW_009912471.1:0-24213 GCF_000696875.1 Nestor notabilis | reverse complement strand
TTATTTGTATAATTAATTTATTAACTGAAATAATAATTATAATAACAATAACAACCAAGTACTGTGCTTGGTGTAAAATACTGTCTATTTTTTTTTTTTTTTACTGTTCTGTAATGATGGCCTAGAGGATAATCTTCTCTCTTTGGGGGAGCTGGTATAAGAGCTTTTTCATTTTGTGTTCAATCACTGAAACCATTCCTCATCCATATTTTAGGGAAGGTGAAGGCTGCCACGCATTACTGCTCTGTGAAAATATTTCCTTTGCAGGATTACAGCAGCAGGAGGAACTAACAAGCATGGAAAGCCCTTTCTGGAGTGCGTCACACCTAGTGAGCTCAGGCACTCAGCTGAGAAATTTCAGGGTGGCCAGGAGTTCGGGAGGTAGGGCACATATCAGGGAAAGAAAAGCTGAGAGAGGTTGGAGAAGCAGAAGGCAGAGGCATGGTGACAAATAAACCCAGTCTAACCTCCCTTACCTTTGAGATGTTGCTGCTGTTACTCTCTTGGCTGAAAGAAGCTTCCCATCAGTATTATGAAAGCAGTGATTTATGTTTTGGATTCATGAACACACTATACTTACACCAAATTGTACTGCTGCTCTCTTCAGACGCAAAAAGACTGACAGCCTTTATGCAGACTTTATGCAGCTCTGGGTTAAATTTCTGATTATCTTTTTTCCTGGACTAGCTGGGGAGAATGAGGTGGGGAGAGGGATGGCGGGGAGAGAATTCTTTTTTTATCAAGGTAATTGGACATCCTGCCTACAATCATCACTGGCCTTTGGATGAGTAGAGGACTCCTCTTTGCTGAACTTGCATGGTCCTTCAGTGCTCACAAGCATAAATAATATTAATTTTAAAAAAGGTAAATCTCTCTGTAAGGATAATTAAATGGTGATGAAGAACCCTGGTATAACAAAACTCTTCAATAGAAAAGGAACTTTGCCTCCTTTATGCTTTTGTGTGCGTGAGTGTGTATGAGACTGCAGATAAGTATTCATCATACAAATACATTAATAAATGTAATCTTTCTTCACCTCTATTCGCTGTGATCCTTCATAGTAAGGCAGTGGATTGTCTTCCTGAAACCTCAGTATCCCTCTTTTTCACCCTTTTCCCCCTAGAAGGTCATTTAAAAATCTCTTTTGACAGTCTCAACTGATCTTATCATAAATCATCCAACACACACACACAGGCACAGCACCTAATCAGGATGTTGCTGGCTAAATTAGCCCTGCTGATTTGATATAACTGGATAGAGTTTTATGATACCCTGTGATTGTAAATATGTCTGCTCTCATTCACAGCCTGGGAAGGCTGGAGGGCTATTACATCTTAATTGGGTAATTTCTTTTTAAATCTCTGCACGCTGGGTTGCTGCTTCCGCAGCAGCCGGCCCAGGGCATTGATCTCCGTCCTTGCCTGGCTCCAGAAAATTCTGGGAATATGTCTCCCACCTTCTTCTGTCATGTTGATTTTTAAGGGTCCCAAAAGGCCACAGCTGACATTTTGGGGATATACAGATAGCAGTGGGGAGAGCAGCCTGGAAGCAGGTAACACATTCATGTTTAGATAGGAAGAGCATATGACTGCTCCCTGCAGGCCAAGGGATCAGGGTGGACAGTGTAGTCTACATGGAGTAATTACTGGAGAATACACACTTGCAAGAGAAGGCAATTAGAATTATCTTAATTTTTTTTTTCATTTCCAGACCTTAAGATGAGACAGAAGTCAGCTTTCTGTAGTGGAAAGACAGTAATAATGAAGTTGCATTCCTGTGAAGTGTATTATTGTCTTAAAAACACAAAATCCAGGTATGTATTCATGTAAATGCATACATGCACATGTATGTATACATTTTCACACATATATTTTTCTTTTATTTTATTTTCTGAAAAATTTAAGATTTTTAAATTTTTTACTTTTTCCCCCCCCACAAAGGAACAGAAAACCCAAGTATTTATCACAGGTTTTATGTCTTAGGTCACTGTTACAGCAAATGTTTTGCTGACATTTCTGTGCTGAAATTACCAGCTCTGTAAAATTATTTTTTGCTCCAAGCATAGCTGGGCAATGGTAGAAAGGCTGTTGATGAAACACGTAGTATGGTTCTTTTAATTCATACACTTCTAGATTAAATTTATGACAGTTTAACAGGAGCCACAGTCACTTGTTCTAGCAGGGGGTTTTGGTCATCTCAGTCCAGTTTCAGAGAGCAACAAAAATGTTTTCCTCCAAAGCACAGCCATCAGACTTTGCACTTCAGGCTAAGGGGCTAAAGAACAAAAGGTAGCAGTAGGCTGATGAATATTACCCTGTGATGTGATGCCTCTAGGGGAAAGAGGCAGACAAGTGGGTCAGGACTGGGGAAAACACCATGAATTGATTTTATGGACAACAAGAAGTCAAGCCAGTCTAACTGATACCTGTCACTACAGTTAATTTCTTTTACCTTGTTTTAATATTGATTTGAACAAAAAAAGACACACAAAAAAACCCCAATCCCAAATGTACGATTATGAACTATTATAGATTACATGACCGTATCTAGCCTTGTGAATGCTTCAGGCTATACAGTGATGGTGCCAAAAGATGAGCTGGAGAGTGCATGACTGTTTTTGCAAGGAGAAAAAAGACCAGGGAGTGGGAAATCATGGAGTGTGATTCCCACAACCACTGAATCTACTCAGTAGATTATTTTTTCTTTAAAAAGAGGCAGCAATCAGTGCTGATTGAAATACCTTTGAATGCAGTTATAATGAAATTCCATTTCTCGCCCATACCAGAGTTGCAGCCATTGTTGGTAATGGTCTCCTTCAGAGCAATACAGTCATTGCTGCCTTGTAAGGTACCATGGGAAGCAGAGGCAGGCAATCCCAGAATACAATTTAACAATAAGAGTTTGCTGTAGAGTTATGCCCAGGGTTTGTCTGCCTGCTTTCTGGATCTGTCTTGAGAAAAAGAGAATAAGTTACGCATATTCTGTAGCAACAATGAAGAAGACCTGATGAAGTGTATTTTTACTTCCAAAATGGCAATTTGGGTAATTGTACTTTGCTGTCCAGATCCCTAGCATGATATTGTGTTTGTATAATGATCCATTGTTTTAGATATTGATTATGCTGGAATGAAACTGGTTTTGTGGCAGGTCAGGTCATGCCCGGTTTTGGATGATAGGATATAACACAACCCTGTGGATAAATCAGAAAAACTGCTGCTTTAAAGGAACACTGGGTGAGAAGCAGATGTACTACTCCAATAGCTCAAAATAATTTCTTTGTATTCAGTACTGCTATTGACCTGCAGTAAGTAACAGGTGATTTTTGATATCACTGGATAGGACGAAAAAGATAAGGTCCTTTGCCGGTAGGGTTTCTTAGTTTTCTATATGATTAGAAACACAAAAGAGCTTTGGATAACACACAGTGAAAATGTATATCTGGCTGTCATGTTTTCAGCCCTAATAATATGAAGTGCTTCCTGCATCGGTCCCAAGATTCACTCCTTACTGTTATTTTCATAAAGAGGTTTACAAGAACCAGTGATATTTTGTCTTCCTCCAAATCTGGT
The DNA here is from genome assembly GCF_000696875.1 of Nestor notabilis. Taxonomy (NCBI): domain Eukaryota; kingdom Metazoa; phylum Chordata; class Aves; order Psittaciformes; family Psittacidae; genus Nestor; species Nestor notabilis. The sequence goes on along the minus strand of NW_009912471.1, from coordinate 20,644 downwards.
TCCTAAAGAATTAAAATATCCTGACAACCAGATTTCTTTTCCTAGTAGTTTTTCCCAACGAACAATGAGTACATTTCAGACTTGTGAAACGTTCTTCCTAATCTTCCTCTTTGCTTGAAAAGGAGGCTCCCTGATGGACTCTTATAGCACCAGAACATCCCACTCAGCTGCAGGTGCTTGGACCTCATAGTGTGCTGCTCCTGATCCTGATGAGCTGCAGGGGAAGGGCAGTTGGTCATGAAACTTGGGAAATGGCAAAAAAATCAACATCTGTGTATCAGCTGTAGGACACCTCATGAAACAAAGAGGCTTCTACTAGTCACTGATACCTGACTGCTTTGCCTGCTACAGTGGCCTAAAAAGGTTGGATACAAGCAAGGCTAGGGCAAGTAATTCTAAGTGGGATAGAAGCAGTGGGATTCACGCCATCTAACCTTAGGCAGCTATGGGGTTGATGCCCACAACCGAGAGAGTCATCCTTTGTAGTCAGATGGGAAGGAAGAAACATTTGTTTGATTTCATTTTAGTGAAGGCTAAAGTAGGTCAGAAGGATTGCTCCTTGTATATGCCACCTTCTTTACAAGGACTGCAAAATTAGTTGAGAAAACTAGGCCTGGTGTACACACACACTTTGCAAACATTTAGAGTTACTGAGGTGAATACACCAAGGTTTTTGCTGAGTGGTTCTAGCTAAAATCAACAGGAGTGACATGGCAGAAACTTACCTTGACAATCCATTGCTCTAAGAGCTATCAGAGTAAATTAGTAGTAGGAGAAAACATTTTCATAGCACTACTGTCCTGTCTAAACATATGCCCTAAAAAGAATAGGCCACACCAAATAATAAAGGCCAAACAAAAACTCTTGTACTGGCATATGTATATTTTAAACTAGTGCTGCTAGAGGATAATGTGACTGGACATGCTTAAGTAATTCCAACAGAAAAGCCAGGCAAACAAAGATTTTCCTGAACAGCTTCAGAAAATTTCTTGGCAACACCTTCATATTGTAGTGGTATTTTGGTTTTCCATTTGAGTAAAAGGGGTGAAATCTACTTAAATTACATACGTTAATGAATATGTCTGCACCCAGGACAATGATTGTCCCTTATTCATTTCAGTAATCACATTTAAAGAGACAACCAAGGTCTTTCACTTTTGTTTGTGAGACAAAGTCCTGCTTGGCCTTGGAGAAATGCAAAACAAAGAACTGATGACTAGACCCTGAAGCAATTTCAAACCCAAAAGAAATCACACATTTCTAATAGTGAGGGTGATTAATTATTTTTGCCAAAACACAAATTATGCTTCATTTAGATATAAATTAATGGGCTCCATACATAGATACCTGGACGATGTTTTAAAGTATGTGGTATACAGGAACAGGAGATGAGATGAGATGAGATGAGATGAGATGAGATGAGATGAGATGAGATGATGTAGCAGTCCCTTCTGGCTATGTTTCCTCAGAGATGTAATACTAGCCATTGGGTAACAACCTCTGTGAAAATTTTGTACCTGACCTTCTTTCCTCTCTGTACACAGTGCCTTAAAAACAGTGTCTCCCACATTTTACCATAATGGATTAATATCTGACTTTGCTCCCAAGGCAGCACGACAGTTGGAAGTGGGTGACATTTATTTTCCATGTCCTTCTTTCAAAGATTCTGCTACATGCCAGCCAACTAGCCCTGTTTGATGATCCTGCCAAATTGCTTGTTACCACTTTTTGGCTTTCACAATACAGAATGAGAGCTTCTAGAAGCAGCGTATTGTCTCTCAGCATGCATCATTTCCTGAGACAGCCAACGAAGTTTAGGCCGTAAGTGGGTAGAAACCTGATGGGTACTCCCTATTACTGTGTGATGTTTCATTAATCATGCAAGGATAGCTGAGATCCTTGTGCCTTGCAATGTTTAACTCCTGCATTGTTTTCAGATCTAAGTGATCCAGAATTCAGGTGCGTAGGGTTGATTTTCTACAAAAAAAGAGGACGTAATGGATCCTCACAGCAGCGGATTTGCATCTGGTTTCCTTGTGCTGGGCAAGGAAAATAGCTAGAATTTATCTCCTCCCCTAAAAAAAAAAGAAAGGAAGAAGTATGTAGCTCATATATTAATGGAAAAGGTCCAGAGCATGATGACTATCAGTATATGGGACTAACTCCTGCTCTCAGAGTCAGATAGGGGAGGTTATAAGAAAAATACTGAGACAGAACTGAGTAATAACCCCTGAAATTTTTGTGACATCATGTTGATGAACTTTCTGGACCAGCTGTTTCAAGTCTTTGAAGAAGTCACCTTCTTTGTTTTGCAATTATAAAAGATATGTAAAGAGCTATCTGATATATAGTTGGCCCTAATGAAGGCCAAGATATATTTTCCCATGACAAGCAAGAAATGAGAGAAAGCCGGTGAGATGTATGTTCTAGAGTAAAGTCTTCCATCAAGAAGGCAGGATTTGCATTTGCACTACTGGCCAGATACATATTTAATTTATTGCCAAAAGATTAGGGCCATCTTCATGAAGAACTTTTTCTTCTGTAATGCCTTTCTGCCTTTTTGTGTCCACATGTAGGAAATAGCTTCCATGTCTACTTTTTCCTGGATATACTTGCCTGAAACTGGTCATGGCTGAAAAGGGAACCTCAGTTCCCAATTTCTCATGGAATCTGTCCTTCCCTACATATGGCTCCAGTCCAACGAAAACACTGCAAGGTGTGTGAGAGATGTCACTGAGCTAGTTATTTTGTTGGCTAGGAGCTAACCCTCTGTTTTCACAGGATCCCTCTCACATAGATCTAAAGATGCAGTCTTGTCCTGAATCTCTAGCTTGTCAGAACACAATTCTTCAAATTAATTGATCTCATTTCCTGCCAGGCTTCTGTGCTTTTTAGCCAATGTGATGCCAGCTGTAGTTCCTTAAGTACATCAGAAACAAAGGACTATTATTTCTCGTTAAATTCCAGTAGGCTCATTACCTTCTGCTTCTTTTAAAATTCCCTCTGCAATTATATTGGATAAGATTATTTATCTTTCTTTTTTCCTTCTTTTCTTTAAACTTCCTTGTACTGTTTTTTTGTATAACTGTGCTCTGTATGTCATCTTCCACACCAGAAGTGGTTGCATTTCAGCAACAAAGAAAATAATCTTTCACAATAAAATAATAAATCTCTGTATTCTGTGGGGACATACAGTGTTTTTGAAATAATTTTGAGGTTTGCCATTGATGTTAGCCAGGATTACTAACTAGTTTATAAGGCTGGTCCTGTATTTTGGTCTGCTTAGATGAAAGGTGTTGTATAAATGCCATTATATGCATAAGGTGTTTCTGGAGGTGGGTGTGTAAGACATCTAGAGGAGAGAGCTGTTTAGATGACATTAGCAGGCAGATTCCTAGCTGACAAATTAATCTATCTGACAAGAACTGGTGGTCAGTACAGTGTGTCCCAAGAGAAGATATCCCTTCCTTGCAACAGATGGGTTTGTTTCTTCCTGTTAAAAGACATTTTCAAGTAAAATATGATATAATGCCTGAATTAGATTTTACAAGTATGAAGCACACTGTGAGTAATCATATTGCTTCAGGCATGATAGATGCTGCTTTTTGGAAAGTTATTTTTTTTGAGCTTCATGGACTGTGTACATGCACACAATGTAATCTATAATTGAACTAAACTGTGTGAAAGGGTTTGTTACAAGGCTAATATGGTAATGAGTATAATCTACAAGTCTGCTGGGAAAAAAACCCAAACCCAAACCGAACAGCATAGGAATATATTTCTTTCATTTTTGGTGGGTGGAGGAGAAAAAAGGGAGGAGAGGAATCCTCGTTAAATGTGGTTTCAAGCTGGATAACGTTCCCTCATCTTCAGACAATTTCCATGCATCCAAACTGTAGTTGCAGATGTGGTGCCAGAGGTCGAACTGGCCACATAGAGTGTTAGGGAGACAGCAGAGGGCAGTGCAGAGCTAAGGCTGGCACCCGAATCTCAGCCCTGGCAGTAAATTTTCCTTGTTATTAAAGAAAATCATAGGGATAATTTAGCCTCAGAGGAAATTAAACTGCTAATTACATGTATATAAACCACCGAAAATGGGCTCGGTTGTTGCACAAAAGAAAAAAAAATCAGGCTCACCCAACTTGGTTTCTTGTATTTAAAATATGCAATTATGGTAGCAGAAAGGACTTTGAAGAGATTTTGTAAGAGTTTTATGCATGTGCATGCCTCTGTGTGTGTGTTGTGCCTCCGTGTGTGGGTGTGCATGCGTGTGTTTACAAGACTGTGCATCTGTACAAGAGGGTAATCTAACCATTTCCACAGACCATCTCCTGCAGAGTAAACAATAGTGTTTTTTTCTCTTTCATTTATCCAAGCCAATGCCTTTATAAATGCTGGATAATATGCCCTTGGGTAACGTAAGGGCAAAGCTCTAATTGAATCAGGTCAAGACTCCACACATTATCTCTGATAGCACTTTTTAAAATGTAGCTTCCTCTGTCAGATCATCTGCCTCTGAATCACTGTATTGGAGGTTATTCTGAAATTAAGAAATGAGCATTGGGGATCTTATAAATATACAGATGCAAGAATTATTGGTTGGTGATGTCAGGCTTGCACAGATCTGTTAATAATCCGGATAGCTGTTAAAAACCATTTCAGCAAGATCAATGGATGTCTTATGACTTACAAATGTATATAAGCCATAAAGAAGGATAAACATCTAGTGGTTTAGATCACTTGAAATTCTTTAGCACCATGAAATGCTGTTCCTTTCGTATGTCTTTTCCTTTAAGACAGTTGAATACTGAACCTGAAACAGAGACCAAATATCCAAGACAGATAATGTTTTTATTGCATGCCACAGGTTTAACAGTTTGCATGGCTAACAGGTTAGACATTAAAACATAATTGGGCACTCACCCTTGCATCCTCATTGTGAAGCTTTGCCGATTGGCACCTGCTTCCAAACAAAATGACTGGGGATATCCTGTCCTTACAGCAGCAAAGAGCTTCTGGCACTGAAGTTCTCATTTTCCTATATGTCCCCATTAGTGCCTCTGATAGCTTCATGCCTGGAAAGATCTGCAGTTTGTATCTACAGGCAGAACTGAAGAGTCACACTGAAAATGTTTAAAAATGTGGAAATACTGTCTTTTGGTAGACTAAACAAGGCATTTCTTGGACATCCGACCTTGTGAAATGCAGTCATGATAGAAACAAGAGACAAACTCCATCAGAACCGTAAGATTGTCAGGGTTATTTCTTAGTTTAAAAGATTAACATTTAACACTTTCTTGCTCTCAGGATGAGAAATTCTGTCATCTGAGAAAGCAAAAATTTGATGTATACCCAGCACTGAATGCTGAAGGTATATCTCTCACTTATATATGTTTTTCAGATTATTCTTCTAAGTCTTTTAAAGATTTCTTGAAAAGATAATAATGATCCATTTTACTTATCCATCAAGAGCTTTGAACTGTAGGCTTTTTCCTGAGTATATCGTTAGAGCATTAAAGGCAGTATGGGTAGAACAGCCAATCAGAGTAATGAGTCTCCACTGCTTAAGAAAGTGAGATTAATCTAAATCAAATACTTTCCACTATGGCAATTTTAGCTAATTCCCTCATGAAAGTGCAAGAGAGATGTGAAACCCCTACAGTCAGCATAAACCTCCTGGTAGGCCTAGACAGGTAATACCTTTTAAGCTTGTTAATGTCTTATCCTGCTGGTTTCTACAACTGACTCAAAGAACAGCTGAGTACTTCTCAACCTGTCATTACAGAGGAAAGAAACTTTCAGCATGGAGACGTAAAGGGGGTGCTGTGATTTATGTATCATGGCTTGATAATACTGGTATGGCTAGTGCTGTCTGGACTGATGTAATTAATGCCCTCATTAGTTTTCTCAATGCATTTGTAATATGGAGACAGAAATATTCAGGAAAAAAATTGTCTCAAAATGAGAGGCTCATTTATTTATTCATCTGTCAGTCAAAGGTTGCTGTTGGAGCTGTCTAGGCTACATGTGGGAAGGTCTCTTCACCAGGGGGTCCATAAGCACACCTGGACTATGGAGTTACACATGTTGCATGTGAAGAAGACGGAAGTCCTACCTTTCAAGATGGGCTGGTTTAGCTGCAACTCCTTTTGCTGGAGGGACATTTTCTATGTGGCTACATAAATTCATTGCAGTACCAAAATTTGTGTTTTGGCATGGATTTTACAACCACAGTATTTTACGACTCTGTGCACCAGAATCTCAGCAGTTGCACAATACCAACAGGGGAGTTATACTAATTTACATAATCTAAGAATATGTTTTATTTCCCCCTAAGGTTCCTCTGATCAGTGTTAATCATATATAAAACTAGTATTATTAACACACTGAAAAGTCTTTGCAAATCTGAACATTACAAAGGAGGGAACAGGAGAGAAGAAAGGTTAGGAAATATATTCAGAACCATGCTGCCAGAAAAATTAAGGACATATCTTTGATCTCATGATTTTCACTGTTCCAGAACATATCAATCAGAATGCCTGTACAGAAGAAAAGCAGCCCAGGACATCTGACAAACACGCAAGGTGTTGCTTTCACTTAAGTAGAAATTTTACCCATTTCCTTTCCCATTTCTATCAGTTTGCCTCCACTCCTACCACAACAGAATATTTTTCTGGTAACCATGGCTCTTCTGATGCTGCTGCTGGGGTAGTATACAAAAGCCACGAAGAAAGTGCATAAATACGTGCTTACATTTTATTTTTTATTGCTCCTAGTTTAAAAGGCGGAAAAGTGCTTGCTAAGAACTGAAATATTTGCTCCGATTAGCAAGGAATGATGCAATTCACAGGTTCTCTAGTTATGGTTTGATACAAAGGTAATTGGAGTAGAACATCATAGAATTGTTCTGTTTTTCTTACTGCTGTTGTTAGAGACAATGTCTCATGCTTCAAAAGAAACTCTGTTACAGGCACTTGGATAATAATAGTACAGAACTTCTATGCCAAAAGTTATTATCAAGCACCTAGCAATTTAGCACAGTAAACTCTCAGTTACGGGATATCGTACCAGCGTTTTTGCAGAAGAGAAGTTTTAGGCATCAAGTTGTGAGAGATTTTTTCTTTTTTCTTTTTTTTTCTTTATCATCCAGCCAGATTCTTGCGAAGATGTAAAATAAATAGCTCTTTGACTGTTGAAGGCCATGACTAGACAATATATAAAGCAGGGATAATTTTAAGACTTTAACCTATTGAGATATATATATTCCAATTCCATTAAGAATTGATACCTTATCTCCTTCCTTACAGAGTAAAACTATTCATAAATCCACTGCGAACATAAAAGTGCTATTTAAATACATATACACCACCAATTTTTCCCTTTGCCTTAGGATGCTTCAAGGTGCAGCCTGCTTAAAAAACAGCCCTGTGGTGGTTTGGAAACAGAATTAAACTGGGTGTTAAAATCTATAAACAAACTGCTTTACTTGGGCATCAAAACATCTGAAGTTTTCAGGAAAAGAAAGCTATAAATAAATAGATATTGAAAATTTTCAGAATAGTAATTCTCTGTTGTTTTCCTGGGTAACCTGTATATTTGGATAACAACCCATTTCTGTAGGTATCTTGGGTTATGGTCTCAGAGGTCATCCAAGAAAGACTGAATCCTTCCACCCAGCCTTTTGGTCATGGTCTGCTATAAATACCTCGAACAACTATCAGTAACAAATTCTTTCTCCCAGCTCCCAGGTGCTCTGGTGGTCCTGCTGTGGTTTTGCCTTAGGATAGCTGAGTCAGGCGGAGCTGCCATCTGCAATTCATACACCTCACCTATGTTGTGGTATCAACCTCCTTTGTTCCTCTCAGGCTAGCTGAAGTGAACTATTATTTAGGAGCCTATAACACCTCCTAAATGGTCCATTCAGTAAAAGGCTGAAATATGTTCTTCCAAACAGCTATGGGCAAATCACTGTACTGGAGAGAGGGACCAGGACAAATTCATGTATATTTCATTTCAGTAAGAAACATAGGAAGAAGAATCAGGTGAATCCAAGTGGAAAAAGATAATTTAATATAAAAGGATATCTCCTTCTACATGTCAGACAATATTGCAAGGTAAGAGAAACAAAGATCATAAAAATGTACTCGGTTATGTCTTTTTATATAGGCTCTGCTTATTTATGCTGTTAGACTTCAAGTAACTTTGCTAATGGAGAAAACTAGCCGAGGGAACTGGTTCATTGAAGAAGCTAAAGAAACAATGCATTTAAGATCTGTTGCTGAGAAAGTATTTTCCATTTTTAAGCATGGAATTCAGATGAATCAGAGCAAATGTAGATAGTGTAAAAGGCTATTGAAAAGATTAGTTTAATATAAATATTTAAAGATAAATGTAACGTATCTTGGGTTAAGCTACGCTCCAGGAGAATAAAGATCTTCTGATTTAACTGAAATATTGCAGTCATATTTTCTGCCGAAAGAAGTTTACAAGTTTTCCAATGAAAGTTGTGTTGCTTACAGTAAAACTCTTATAATCAGAATAATTTTTTTTTTTATTAAAATATTACATCTTCCTATGGTATCATTACCAATAATTAGACACTTTACTTACATCAGGTAGTCCTATTTGTAACGTGGCATACAAAGAGGGAATGAGTTTACAGCTGGGTCCTCCAGATTATTGATTCTTCAGACTGTGTGGAAAGCCTTCTCTTGGGACATGTGTCCACAGATCCCAACCTGTGTTAAAACTCTGAGAATTTTAATGCTAAGACATGAGAAACAGACTGAGAAATTCAAGAATGTTAAAGTATGTGTCTTCAATGAAACACCTTTTTTTCATTCTATTTCTTACATCTGCCTATAAGCTATTTCCTAGTCAGTGCTAGATCACTGGCAATTGGAAAATCCAGAAAGAACGATTTCTTTCTTTTTGAATATGTTCAAACTCCTAAACTGTTTTTGTGTGTATGATCTTTAGGAGGTTTTACTACATCCCAGATAACAGAATACTGATGACCTGGAATATTATTGCTCATTACATTCCCAATGTGAAATTTCCATCTCACTGTCTGTGCTTAAGTTGATAGGTTAAATCATTCCTGAGGACTGTTCCTCTCTGATACTGGCCCTGGATTGTATATTCCCAAGCATATACTACCTTGAAAACTCTTGAGGTTAGGTGACTGTTGGATCCTGCTTCCTCTCTTCTAGATACCTCCCTCTCTGCTAAAACTGGATAAAAGCTCATGGTTGAATGATGGTTGCCTTGGATCACTTTAGCTCGTAAATTTCACCAAAGGACCAAAAATGATACTTGAATATACTGCTAACTAGGGTTGGCCCATACAGCAGCTGGAGAGATCATTTCCTCATCTGAATCCCTATGAAGTGCACACAGACACAGCCATGCGTGTTCCTACAATCATGCAGTAGCTTTGGCTTTTGTCCCAAGAGGCAATGAAACCAGTTGCCCTGGCAGCACCCTGTGTAGGACAAAGAGGACAGATGTCTCTTGTGCCTGTCCCTGCACAAGGCTTCCCTGGAGGCCACTGCTCCCCTGCTTCTTGAACGTGTGACTTCAAAAATCAGTTTCTGTTCTCCACTCACCCTCAAGTGACCCTCAAGGCACTGATCCCAGACAACAGACATGTATTCTATAGTGTAAAAATAAACTCTGGCAGTCAAGCATAAAATTATTTTCCTATTATCAAGTGCAAACAAACCATCTCAGCCTCAACAAAGAATGATTGGTGGCAATGGGTAAACTCTGAAAGCCAGCCCATGCTCAAAAGTACTAGACTGACTATTAAACAACAGAAGAGAGGAGATAATATTTACATATATTCCAATGTTCATTACTTCTAACCTAGTCAAGTTAGGTTCAGACTAATAAAGAAGAAATGTAAGTTTCTCATCTCTTGTTTTACTGATAAAAAACTCCACCCCAAATATTTTGAATCTTAATTACCATTCCTAACACTGGTATTGCCACTGAATTTATATAGTGTGAGGTCCTTTCTCTGCCCAACTTGAGATACTTCTTGAGAAGTCAACTGCCTCATGTTACCCATTGCTGAAGTTGGAGGGCTTTCATCATCTCCGATTTCCTCCAGACTTAAAAGCTATGGACTAGCTTCTTTGTGTCCGTGCTGTGAGAGAGAGTTGCAGATGCTGTTTGTTTTGAAGTGTTTTTAAGAGGCACATGTAACATAAACATGTGAGAGTGTAGGCTATTGCAAGTAATTTGCTAGGTAATGTAGGCTATAGAGCTTAGGGGATCCTTTAAGTGTGTATGGTGTAATTGTGGTGCTCTTAGGATGCTGCAGATGGACCTCTGAGGTTAATGAAGTCAAGACAGTCAAGGGTGGGCATTGTAACTGGGACGCCGTAATACACAGGGTAGGCACAGAAGCAGTAGAGATGAATGCAAAAGGAGTTCAATATGAAGATAAATTCACTTCTAGTTGATTGTAAATGAAAAAATGAAGTGTAAAAGATGACATCAGTAACAGTTTACCTTCTGAAACCATGGCAGTACAGTTGTTTTTATTTTGTTATACATTTCAAATTAAACTTCTTGAATCACAGACTGATGGAAAACTGTATGAGGATGGTTTACTTTCTTCAGTGAGCAAGGTAGACCTGAGCAGATGCAGATAAATAAAGTACATAAATTAAAAATGAGTGCAAGGTAATTTATTTTTTTAATTTTATTCCACCCAAAAAAACCCACAGAGACAGAGAAGAAGAGAGGAGAGTGGAAGAGAGAAGAAAGGGAAGGGGAGGAGAGAGAAGATGTTTCTTTGTAGATTTTAGTCTAAAGCTCAGACTATTTAGAGTAATCCAGTGTTGTGAGGGGTTGAGAATAGCTGGAAGAATTCTTGCTCTTTATTGTTCTGAAGAGGAGAAGAGAAACAAGACCTAGGAACTGGATGAGTGGTTATACTTGGAGAAGGCTGGATGAACGTGTAATCAAGATGAGCTTTCATTCTGCGTGTGAGGAAAACAAACCTATCTTTTCTTCATAGAATATAACTTTCTTGTTAGTGGCTTTTTCAGTAAAAAATGTCTTTTTTCATGAAAAAACAAAACATATATAATATTTTCAATATTCACAGGAGGAAATGTATGAGTCGCATTTTGTATTGTTTTATCATAACTTTGAAAAAATCTAGTTTTTGAGGAATATTTTTATTTTCTATAACAAAACCTCTCCTTAACTATGGTTTTTCCAATTTACATATTTCTTATCTGTCTGCACAGATACCTACCCAAGAAAAATGGTGTTTTGTCTTTATCTTTTTAAATTATAGAAAAATTATTGCTAAGTTTTTATTGCCAGAACTGTGGTCCAGAAAAAAGAATTGCTTTTCCTAGGGTTACACAAGAAGTCCTTGTCAAAATCAGAAACATGAATGGCAGCTTCTGAGCCTCTGTTCAGCATATCAACCACAAAACAACCATTCTGGTCTCATATCATGTCTGTTAAAGAGCTGTAATTAATTGCTGCAGTAGTTCCCAGCTTACTAAAACCAATAAATAAATAAATAAAATGCATATTTCCTGAATTATTGAAATCCCACCTTTCAGTCTCAGTGGATAAATACCATGCACATCACCTTACACTGAGTAGTTTTATCAGGCATGATGGATTTGATGATAGGTGGGTTTTATTTTAGTATCAGTGACAATGGAGGGAGAGGGGAATAAGAGAGTGGTACAGTATATCAGGTATTTAACAAAGACAGCCTGAAAATCAATAATAATCCTTCACTGGTGGCTGAAATTTTCAGACAACTTAAGCAGACGAATGGCCCATAATGTCACTCAGTAGTATTAGTCTATTCATAGGCTCATTCTTCCAGTAAATGAGAACTGTTGTTGATTAAAAATCCATTCTCAGGATGCCCACCAACATATTAAGTAGTTCTCATCGTCCCAGTGGAGTGAAAGTATTCCTCTTTTATTTATTTATTTATTTATTTATTTATTTTTAATCTCAGCTTTTATTCAGCACTGTGGATTTTTCACTACACCCCACTTTATCTCTCTAATCTCCAGGGGTTACCCAGTGTGAAATTCTGCATGCCATGTCACGCTGGTCCCATGTGGCCATCAATCTTCACAGGAGGACTCCCCCAGTACAAAGTTTTTTTCCTATCACAAGAGAGGCAGCATTCTGAGACACCATTCAAAGTATGCAGGTAGCATCTCATGTTCCTGAATGATATTGTTACCTATGAGACTCAGTGAGGTAAAGCCCAAACATTTTCCTTCTTTTACACATGACAAATTGATAAACAGAGCTGTAGTTGAAATTGTTCAAACACTCTGATAAAAAATGAGATGGGGCAGAGATTCAAACCATAATCTGCTGTTTTACACCAGTGCCATGATCATTGAATGGGCTATTAGACTGAAGAATCTGTCAAACTGTGATCACCAGAATCTATGATTTCCCATACTCTTTACTGGGAAAGAAAAGAAGGAAGAAAAAAGAGAAAAAGAAAACAAGGTAGATGGCTGACAAGCACAAAGTATGAAACTTTCAGAGCAATCAGAGCAAGATATAATGCTGGGATAAAAACAAGCATTGACAACAGCACATTTGAAATGAAATGTGTACTTCTCTTGACTATCATAACAGATTTTCAACTAGTAAATAAAATAGCATATGGCAATGGAGAAGTTAATCAGCATAGATTGTGGGAAATTTCTTTTTTTCATGGGAAGTTTCAAACACAAATGAACTTATTTAAAAAAATATTTTGTTTTCCAAGGTGTACTAGAGAAAAAAAAGAAAGTACAAAATAAAATAATTTTCTTTCAAATGAAATGTATGTACCTTTTTACTAGGAGAAACCCTCATCTTAAATTTAAGTTGAAAATATCAACTAGCAAATCTGTTTTTCACTTCTAATAATAACTCAAGGTGCTTGCTATTTTTAAGCATAATTTTTAGGCTTTTTGTTGTTTTCTTTCTAAATTAGAATGTGAACATAGAGGATACATTTCACAGAAGGAATTGCCAAATTTTTATCAACTTTACCAATTATGAACTAGTTCCTCACCTAGGTTCATGATGTCCTGGAATTATGAGAACCATGAACATTTTACAAGGTGAATCCACTCCTGAAGAGATCATTAAGTCCTTTGCCTCTCAAGGGCATATAAACCATGTGTATTTTCATTAGCTGCATATAGTCCTTTTCATTTCAGTTAGATTGCTTGCATAAATGAACTTATACAGAGCTATGAGCTTTTGAAGATCAGGACCACTGGGGAAAAGATGCAGCATATAGAATGCAATGGGAAACTTAAAATGAGGTGAAGGTGAAGATGGTGTGTAATGACAGCCATTTGGTTATGTGTTCCAGTTATGGACAAGTAGGTTGTAAGTTTCATCTTTCCTCCAGTAAATAAGTAACCATCAATGATTTTGTTTCTGGTAGTCTGACTATCACCACTCAGGAACAAACTGAGTAAGTGCAGGTATCTTCCAGAACAGGTTATTGAGAGCTGCTGCACGAGTGAAGGATGAAACTCTGCAAAAATGATACAGAGAAGAACCAAGTATTATTATGACGTCTGTAAATCGGGGTGAAAGCAGGAATTGGTTAATGTAATTTGGATTGTTTCATATTTAATTAATAAAGAGTTGATTGAAAAATTATGCCTGAGGTAAAATAGTACTGGGTATTCAACATCTCCAGTAACCTGACTGCTGTTAAAATGTCCTTATCTTACTGAAATCGGAAAAAAAAAAGCAATGCTTTTGTTGTTTGTTGGTTTGTTTGTTTGTTTTTTCCTGACAATTCTAGTTATTGATCAAACTTCATTATGAAGTTTTCTATTGTTCACATTTGCTTGTCTACCTCCAAAGTCGATTTGCCAGTTTCTCTTGTGATTTATCAATAGCAGCTGCCAGCCAGGAGGTTATTATAGTTCAAGTGGAATTAATGTGGCAAAGGAAGTCTATGGGTTCAATGAACAGAAAGATAGGATTGACTTATTACCCAGGAGATGGTGGTCTCACCCCCACGCAATGAATTCAGAATCAAGTTGCTCTGACAGCAAAAGGCCAGATTAGTGCTACCTCTATTTTTTGCTATCAGCTCTAAACCTTTCACAAACAATACATTCAGTATTACTGACTCAGGGGGAAAACAAAAAAGAGGTTTCAGCTGTTCATTGACCTGACCTCACTGTGTATAGAACAGGGCAGAAAAAAAGACACTTATAACAGCAGTATGTTAAAAACGAAGTGTGCTGAAAGAACTGCTGAAACAAGACAGGTGTTTAGCAAGCCACCAGCTTATAATGTTTTAGCTATACTGGGAGGCAGGAGCAAAATCCAGATGGGACGTTACAAGAATTTAGAAATAAACACAGAAGGTTAAACTCTAGTAAATCTGCATTCAAACTGCAAGCAGAAGTATGTTTAGCTTAGCTTAATGTGGTTAGTAGTGATTTCTAAGTTTGAAGTGTGAAAAAAAGAAAGCAGGGGTGTTTTTCTGATAAGAGCTGGAGACAATGAATGAAACAAAGGACCACAGAACAAATAAATAATCATCAGCTTTTAACCTTTGCAAATGGACGATCTATGGCTCTTAATAGGTTTAAACAGTAGAGCTGATCACATGGGGCTAAGTTGTATTCTCACCTCTTATTCAGCAAGGTAATTTACACACTGCAGAACCTGGGTGCCTGCCTTTCCTGATTTCCAGAGAGCAGCAAGTCTTTTTGTCAGCTCATTGGTAATATCTTACACCTGTGCCTCTGAGTGAACCAGCTTCATGGTATTCAGGGAAATTGAGGGGTGAGAGGTGATTACAAATATTTTTGCTAAGGTAAGTTTGATTCCTACCAAGTCCAAAAACAGTACTTCGCAAAGACAACACCTACTGTGACTGAGGCACCTCATACTGGCTAGAATGTGTGTGTGCTGACTGGCTGGCCAAATGGAAGAAGAAAAATTTTACCTATGCTTCATCCTTTCCCTCAGGAAATGATAGGATCTTTTCCTCTGTCCAAATGCCAATTTTCATGACACCTGTAGGAAATTAAGTGCCTTCAGAGTCAATCCTGCTGAGCAGTTTCAATTATGTTTGACAGAAGGGTATAACAGTTATTAGGAGAGGGCAACTAGATACTAGGACAGAGAATACAACTGAAAAATGTGGCATCCTAAAGAATGACACAATGCCTGCTGTAAGTACATATGAATTTTCATGACAAAACAAGAATTAAAGGCATAAATTGATTGACAATAACTACTTGTGGGTATGGGTAAATATTGTGGGTCTTTTTCTTAGGGAAATGAAGAATTGATGAGCCAGTGTGAGAAATTCTGTAACACCCAACCCTCCTCTTGATTTGTTCCTAAGAGACAGATTATATTTCATTCTGTAATTTCCAAATGATCACAAGAACAACAGATTACTCTCAGTTAAAAATCTTCTATCATTGACAGACTCAAATCTGAGGAATTAAACTGATGAACTTAATCATGATGGCTGTCCATCTATCCCCCATTTCTGGTTCCTGGGTAACTGGAATAACAAGGAATTCAGACTCCTTTCTCCTTTGTCAAAGAGACAGATAATGGATTGTTGACAG
This sequence comes from Nestor notabilis, assembly GCF_000696875.1. Lineage (NCBI taxonomy): Eukaryota > Metazoa > Chordata > Aves > Psittaciformes > Psittacidae > Nestor > Nestor notabilis. Next base: position 5,024 of record NW_009912471.1, on the reverse strand, counting down.
AAAGGGATTGCTGACAGAAAGGGACAGATCCAAACAGTTTTAAGCATTGAATCTGAATATTCATGTCAAGTTTTCACTTCACAGAGATGAAGGAAAGTTGGAAAATTTTAATTTTACAATTTAATCAGTATTTGAAGTATGCCTGTATACTGCCATATTACCGGAGTTGAAAGTGATAAACTAACAGAATGATTCCTTTTAATTAAAAGAGCGAAAAAAAAGAGGGAATTATAGCAGCCTGCCCTGAACCATGAAGCAGTTGGAGTCTTGCAGAAAACCTGTTGATTAGCAGCATGTGAGTTACTTGGCTCAGCTGGGATATGTGGCTGTAGGAGGTTGATATGACTTCAGAGGAGTCTCAAAAAGCAGGTTGTAGAGATGCTTACTGGAAAAGAAAGGAAAAGGAATGCAGATAAAAGTGGACTGACCATGGTGATAGCACATGTCACAAGGCATATCACAATGACAAATAAAGTAAGTGCTTATGTGCAAAATCCTTGCAGGAAGTGTGGTATACAAGTGAAATGGGAATTTCTGGATTAAAACTAGTAAAACAGTGGTACAACTTAAAAAGTGAGGTGTGTCTGAGTAGGTGCTTCTTTAACATGTGATTTAGATAAATGGCACTTCCAGTGGCAATCAATTAATTGTAGTAAAAATTAGACAACAGACTTTTGAAACTGCGCATCTCACAGGCAGCAGGACACTATCCAGTCCCTCAACATGGGCTGTAAAATTAGTCCAAGACAGTGCAGGTCTTTCATCTGACTGTTTTGACAGGGATTAATTCATCACAACTGCATTTCTCTCACCATACTTTCCCCAGCTGGCATGCTGTGGTTTATGTTTACTGGGTTCACAAATGTCTTGTCTCATAATCTTCCAGGCCTCATGTATAATCCCCTGCTCAACTCAAATGTTTCTTGATTGTATTGGATGTTATCACATCCTATTGACCATCTGTGTATGCAGGTATCTCCAGGGGTGTTTATCTTTTTGTAATTAACAGCTTACCTGATTCAATTGTTACTAGAGATCAGGATATGTGGGGTTCAGTCATTTTGGTTTAGATGCTTTTTTTTTTCTCCTTTACTATCACTCTTTTAATTACTTCTACATATTATTAATAGTTCTGTCATATTCATCTATAATTCTGGGTGCTTGATTGACTTAAGGTTGTAATGGTTTCAACGTGTATTTTCATTTTTGAAGATGCATACAAGTTGTCACCTTTTTTGGACATTCCTGATTTGCTAAAGAATGTGTTTTCTCTATTAGAAGTTAATGGAAGATCTTAACTAAGTTTTTAATGCTTTGAAAAACAGATGTTTCTTGTTATCTTCAAACCACTGATTGATTACATTCTGTTTACTTACACTTCTGTTACTTTGGTCTTCAGCTCTTGCTTGGGCAAATTTCTACTGCAGCCACTTTCATAGTTCGCGATTTGTTAGAGGAAGATCTATTCAGCTCAGACTAGCAGAGGTCTATTGTTGGGTGGAAATCCCAGTCCTACAAGCAATTATAAAATCATAGAATAGTTGGGTAATTGATGGGAAAAGTAATGGGTCAGTTCCTTAAGCACCTTATGTTTTACCCGGGGAGGGGCGGGGGGAAGTATTTACTTTTGACTCTTCAGGAAATACCTCATGCAGTGGAAACCAGCCATGTGCTGAAACCGCTAGTTCCTTCTCCTATCTTCTCCCCTCCCCTAAATTCTAATGGAGCCTTTATAAACTCAGGATTCCAGACTCGATATCTTAAGAAAACCACCACATGTTACAACACAAAAAACCTGAAACTTTGTTAAAACATAAAAGGTTTGAGTTTTCCAGGTTCTATCATAATTTCTATGTGCATTCATTTCTGTACAGTGTCTGCCAATAACATAGGCAGACAAAATGCTTGTCTTATTTACACAGGCCAGTCCAAACTGGTGTCTGACAAAATGTTAGAGTTTATACCAGCGCTATCATATATTTCCAAATAGATACTTCTGGTCACCATTTGCATTGATTTAATTTTCTCAGTGTTTATAAGAAAACCTTTGTAAAAATGTGATAAAGTAAGAAGTTCTGCTCTTAACTCCTGCAATATGAATTTTGAGAATGCCACAGGAGAATAAATTGCATCAGAATAGATTGATTTTCTTTGGAAATATCCCTACAAAACATCAGGATGGGCCATAACACTGCATGAATGCAAGTAATTGACATCAGTGCGAAAAGAATCTTGTTCAAGAGGTTTTAAATATAATGATCATATTGTCAACCTTTATAATGTAAATTTCATGACAATTTGAGCTTTGCAGCAAATGCTGTCTTGTCAAAACCATTTTTTGAAATATATATTAAGGAAATGCGTTTTTGTGTAGAAGGAGTGTTCAAAAAATTAATGAAACTCTTCTTTCTCCATTGCTTTTGCTTTAAGGCACTAGCCTTTGCTGCTGCTGAAATCGTAACTGAAGAGCATACTGCAGGTAACGGTCTAAATAACACAGGCTGGTATCATCCTGAAAAAGTTTGAACACTTTGACATTTATCTCAGGAAGGCAAGACACTGACCTCATGACCTCATCCATCAGCAATGGGACAGGTTCACAGATTCCTTTTGCTGAATAGCAAACACTAATCTTCCTCTGGATCTCAAGCCAGCTGCCAAAATGGAACGCCATGACTTCTCATAGGCTCCTGAACTCTTCATATGTTCCATGCACTCCCTGATTTTTTTTTAACTTTTTTTATTTTATTTTCTCCCTGACGCTGGGTACAAGCACTTCTTTTTCCTAGCTCACTTGTAAAATACTGATAGTCACATTTGTGGCTTGACATTTCTAGTTTGGCATGCCTATTTTATCTTTTTTTCTTTTATTATTATAATTTTTTAATGGTTTTGGCCACTTGGCTGGTAAACTGTGATTGGTCACATGTAGAGGTGTTTCTCTTTTATGAGTGTGGAGTGGGTTTCTGTGACTTCTTTTTTTTTTTTTTTTAAATCTATGTGTTTTTCTCAGCCCATCTTTCTGGTTCTGCGTGTGCTCATGAGATGTTGTCTGTGTCATGGTTTAAGCCCAGCTGGTAACTCAGAACCATGCAGCCACTCACTCACTTCCTCCTTCTTCCCCACTGGTCCCAGAAGGATGGGGAGGAGAATTGAAAGAATGTAAGTCCCACGGGTTGAAATAAGAACAGTCCAGTAACTAAGGTATAATACAAAACCACTACTGCTATCACTAATAATAATGATGATAATGGAAATAACAAGGGAAAAGAATATAAAACTAATAGGTGAAAAGTAAAAGAAAACAAAAAACACAAGTGATGCCCAATACAATTGCCCACCACCCACTGACCGATACCCAGCCCAACCCAAGCAGCGATCTGGGCCTTCTGGGTAACTCCCCCCAGTTTCTATACTGGGCATGACGTGCTGTGGTATGGAATACTCCTTTGGCTAGTCTGTGTCAGGTGTCCTGGCTCTGCTTCCTACCGGCTTCCCGTGTCCCTCCTCACTGGCAGAGCAGGAGACTGAGAAGGTCCTCGATCGGAGTAAGCATTACTTTGCAACAACTAAAACATTGGGGTGTTATCAGCACTGTTCTCAGACTAAAGCCAAAACACAGCACTGCACCAGCTACTAAGAAGGAGAAAAATAACTGTTACAGCTGAACCCAAGACAAGCTGTTATTACACCATTGCCTTCGCAAAGAGGATGAGACAGCAACCTGTGCTTTGATTTTTTCCCGTATTCTCTTTTGGTCTGCTGACCATGTTGTACACTTGCTTTCCTTTAGAAATGGATGTCCTTAGGAGCATATCAGAGCAAGAATTAGCTCAGAGTTCATGCACCCCACAGCATGCTGTGCCTGAATAATGTTATTCTTTAAAACATTCTTTCTTGTTCTCTAATAAAAATACTCCTACATGTAACTGAATATTCAAATTTTCGACTGGTTTAAGGTCTTGAGCATGCGGAGATTGAAGTAATAACAAAAATATATTGACTTCCCCTGAGCTATATCAGGCATTTAGTAATGATACTGTGGCTGGGCAGGTTCTGCCAAGGGGTTAAGTAGTTTGGAATTAAGAGGTGAGCAAATATAAAATGGAAGAGTAATATCCAGGTGCCTACAAGCTGTAGCCTTTAAGCTTTGGGTGCTGTGAAGCTAATACTTATTCCACTGTTATTCACAGTGGGTGGCACATGCTATATTCATGTGTTGGTGTTTCTTTTAACTTGTGCTGTACACTTCAGATACATTCCAGTTTTATTTTATATTGCTGCCTAATAGTCTATGGCTCTTTATTTTTAGTTCTTAGGATACATTTAAGAGGCTAAGATAAATTTTCGTAAGAATACAAATCTATGCGTTATTTAATAATAATCTGATGCACAAACACTAATTAACAGAATTAAAGCTTTAACCCTGATTAAGCACAGAAGACAGACTTGTGAGTGGTCCTATTATTTATGGTGATTATGCTTGCCTAAGAGTTTTATAGGCTTGTGTAGCTTAAGAGTCACCCCTTTCCCTTTCCGTTATAAGTTTCTTTATTTCAAAATATTAAGAATAATAACACCTTGTACACTCACACCTTGTACACTCACTGAGTAACACAGAGCATAAAATACTAACAAAAAGAAATGGACAAAACGCGTGTATTGTCTTCACAGGCCAATCACAACTTCTTTGCTGCATGTCATCTGTCACCATTATTTTGTTTATTCCAGTGAGAAGTCCTTTGGAACAAACTCTTAAGTTCCTGGAGAAATTAAGTGTCTAATATATTGATATAAATCTATAAATCAAGTATGATAATAGATGTTTAAATGACGTATTAAACTGCTGTTTAGTGCTGAAGGAGCTGGCAGAGGAGCTTGCTAAGCCACTCTCCATCATCTGTCAGCAGTTCTGGTCTAGTGGGCAGTTCCCCAAGGATTGGAGTTTGGCCAATGTGGTGTCTCTCTACAAAAACGGCAGGAAGTAAGACCCTGGTAACTACAGGCCTGTCAGCCTGACCTCA
>NW_009912470.1:654-16943 GCF_000696875.1 Nestor notabilis | reverse complement strand
CCTGCCTTTGAACATCCAGCCCAGCACAGTGATGAATTAAGTTAGTACAATATTTGCCATTTCATTTGCAGGACATTTTTATTGCGTTACTTCGCCAAAGAATTCCTGCCATGGTTCAGTGGAGATATAAGAATTGTGTTTAAGCAGACTTCAGGACTTAACCTGGAAATGACTCATACCAGTTTATGAAAATACAAGTGCCTCCTCACATACACACCTATTATTTGGTAAAATTCTAACAGGGAGTATTTGAATTAGAAAAAAAAAAAATATTTTAATGAACATCACAGACACACAAGAAACAAGATACATAACTTTCAAACTGCACTGGCAGAACTTCACATTTCAAAGTGCCTAGGAAATGAGCCAGATTTACAGCACCTAAAAATCAGTTCCTCCCCTCTAAATGTGTTATGATACTTCTTACAAGTTAGTACTTTTGGCAATTCTGAATTTTATTAATTAATTTATTTTTAAATAGAACTCTGTTCAACCTGTCACCGTTAATCCTGCATCAAGGAAAGAATTCCTCCATTTAACACTCTTTAAATCAAGTCACGTAAATTATACATCAGAATTTATTTTGAAACAACAGTTTTCTTTCTTCTATCAGACATTATATAAATACTTTTTTCTTTGTTGTGAACAATTAAAAAAATCCATACCAACGTCTTCATCAATTACTCAGTTACAATTTTACTCATGCAAGTAAGATTAAGAATAGACCCTCTTATGATGTTTTATGAGAATCTGAAGGTGATTAACAATGGCATATTTCCCTAGCTCCACTGCTTCCTGAAAGAAAATGTCAAAAGCTATGTTGATGTGTGTTTGCCCAAGGAGACAAGATAAAAAGATGATAACTGTCACCTTCCACCAAACCTGAAGGTGTCATTACAGTTGCTACACAGTTCGTGCCAATGTGGTTAAGCATTTGTCCCCTCTTCCATTATAAATCCCCTGGGTTTATATCTCATCTGTAAAAATGTGATCTGAACTAAAATATGTCATACTGCCTTGCGTAGGAAAGAAGCTATAGGTCTATCATTTAAAATTAAACAAAGAAATTGAAGAACAAGAAAAAATATTAAATACATCAATTTGAACTATAATAAAGCTAAGTCAATCTATTTCTGAGTTCATAAAGTTCGAAGTACACCTACATAAGTGTGCTGATTCAGCTTCTATTTAGAAAAATAGGTATTCAAATGACTGAATTTATTGATTGTATGAACTGGATACATATAAAAGATTTCTGTGTATGTGTATAAATCCATGACCTTGCAACAGTACATACTTGTAATAAATTGAGCAGTTTGAGCTTAGATATTTAGTGGACAAAATGCCATTCTGCTGCAAAAGTCTTGTGGCTTGATTGTATTCCCACTCAGTTAATACATTGGTGATAGTAGGATGGAGCACCTAATCTCTTGAATTAAATTATTGTGACTGTGCAGGAATTACTTCACGGACAAGGTATCTCTGAATGGACGATTTACACTAGACCTATAGACATGCTGTTTGGAAAGAAAATTTGTTCCAAATAAATACACAAAAAGCTCAGGCAGGAATGGAGAAGTAAAGGAAGTTGAGTGAGACAAATGCCAAGTTTCCTTTTAGTTTAGGGCTAATGCTTGGCAGGACATTGGTTTGCCCTGACTACAGAAATTTGAGATTTGAAGAGATCTTCTCATTTCATACGGGAAGAACCTGAAGTTTTTTACATTTTCCATGAAAAAAAAAATAAAATCAGAGAGCAGAAGAAATAGACAAACTTTATAGCACAACTGTAAGAGAAATTGCCTGTGACGGGTTTAAACCCCCAGTCTGAATCTGAGTACCCTAAACTGGAAGGCTATCAGCCATCCTACTATTTTTTCCATCTTCAAGAGGAAATACTTTCCTGCATCCAGCAAAACACTCTAAAAAAACCTTTTTGACATGTTAAAGTTTTCCTAGCACTCATAACCCCACTTTTTATGCCCATCTGCCATAAAACCTCTCTCTAACCACCGTTCAGTTCAGAAAATGGGCTGAAGGGCTACAGATGTAGTACAGTGTATGAGTATAAATTACAATAGTACCTTTCCAATTTGCCATCTCCTTGCCCCTGGCATTCGTGGATGATACAAAGCTTGAGAACCATTCTGTCTACCATGCAATGGAAACAGAGTTAGATGAGTATAGCCACTGTCTTAGCTATGTTATTTCAGTGGAGAAAGGTCTGTATACATTACTGTATAGTTAAGACTTTACACGGAGAGGTATGATTGGCTGCTGTTAGACCCTTTTTTTTTCTCAGATACGTAATTGAATTACTGCTGTTTGTATCTCTTTCTGTGACTGTTTAAAAGCTGAGACCTGTCACAAAACCTTTTCATGTAGATACGGAACTTTTGCTAATTTTGAAATACAACATTTTTACGACTCTCATATGACCATAGACTTAATTCTGTAAAGTACATACTTTAAAACATTTAAGAAATCCGCTACAGCTGTCAAGACAAGACAAATATTTAAAGTTATAGATAAGACCTAGGATTTTATTTAGCTGGAATGTAAAAGTAGAATGCTTTAAAAGAAAATCAAGAATATTCTCTATACACCACTCTCCTCCTTTACTTTTATCACCCAAAACAAAGCCCAGAAGGAAGCTTTTCAGCCTAATCTCACATTTGACAAACTTCCAGTCTAAATGTATTTAGTGGGCTTTGACATCTGAAGCTAGATCTTTACTGCTACTTGCATATTCTCTCTTCTTTTTAATGTCTTGAAGTGTGGTGTGTGCAGTTATGTTGGCATGTGCAGTATGAACATATCCAATTAAATAATTTTAACTTATTTTATCAACCTTTTTCACACCCTGTTAAATTATTCAAATAAGAACAGATACTGTAGAAATAAATACCTGATATTCAAATAATCAATGACTGCTTTGGCTTGCTCAATGGTGAAGAAATTCAAGTCACCACTTCTTTCTGTGTCACTTTCTCCTATTCCAGCCATTGCTCTTCCAAGTTCTTTTAAATTGTCTCCTAAGGTCATGTGTTTGTCTGCAAAGTAGACCCAAATAAAAAAACTACATATAAATATGACAGGGTGAGTTTTTGGTTTTTGGGTTTTTTTTTCATTTTAATTACAAGACCTCTTGAAGTTTAAAGTAGTTATGAGGCATAGAGAAACTTAAAAAGCAAGAGCAGTCAAACATTTTTGTCTGTTGCCATTATTCTTTTCAATAAAATGTGCATTAAAATTCCGTCACAAAACCACCAATCCGCCCTCATAATGTAAGGATCACAAGAATGGGTGTTTAAGATACTACAGCTTGTCCTCTTACTTATGCAGAGATAACCACAGGCAGAATAGTATGTAAATTTGAGATGCTTAGTATGTTTATCTTTAAAATAAATTTATTACACGTTATGTATTGTAAAAGATTGTTCTGACCTTGCCCATATTAATGGTTTACCTTACGTAAACCATCAATACAAGAACAGATATCAAAATGGGTAATCAATTGAAGTGCTTACAGTCATAATTAAACATGAATGTGCATAATACTCTGCATGTATCCTCAAATTTTGAGACATTTTTGCACACTCCCCAGAATAGATAATGACTTCACATTGTTACCCTGGAAGTCAAAACCAAATGCCAAACCAACTCTGAATTAAAATTTAAATTCTGTTATAAAGAGGAAAATCTGAAATACATCAGGGTTTGCTGAACATTAAAAAAAAAAATGATTCATCTTTCTGATTTGTGCATACCGTCACTAGAACCACGGTGAAGTTTAAAAAAAGTAAACTTTTGAATACAATTTACTTGGGCTTTCTTAAGTCTAAAAAAAGCTAGAGTAGAAAATGGGGAAATATCCACCAGTGGTGGAATAGATTTATTTCCCTTATGGTTTTAAGTCTCTTCTGATCTGCTTCTTGATTCTTTGTACAGAAAACAAAGATTCTTACAAAATACTTACAAGATTCTGGTCTGGGTTTGCCCTTTAACGTTACAGCAAGCAACCCTTGAAAATTTCACCAAGAGAAGCCATGGGAAATAAGAAAGAGTAACAGAACTGGAAATATCACAGTTAGTAGGGAAGTGAAGCCATATAACAAGATTCTGAGAAGTCACAATGCCGAGGCCCAGGTCTGTCACCAGCTAGTCCGAATTTTCTCTTTCCTTTGTACACCCTATTTTCAGCCCCAACTACCTGTCTCAGGAAGGCTCTCACAGTCCTTCTGTGAGGTAAGCAGCACTTTATCCTCAATGTATAGAAGATGAATCAAACCATATAAGTAATTAACTCCAGCTCCCAGTCAACCAAAGCCTCTAGTTTCCAAACCTCAGTTTTCCTCTTTCATTTACCAGCCTCAGACGAGTTTCCACTGCCCTCTTTCTCTAAATCTATTCTTCCGCCTCCATTCTATTCTTGCTATTATGGTCAAATCAGCTTGAAACTCCAGACCACCTGGGTCTAGTGTAGTGAAGGGAAAGTAAAAAAGGTCATTAACATAGAAGCTATTAGCATCTTGCTCATAGTTGAAATATTTTGTCTTGTAAGTTGCACCAGCTGAGAACAGTAATTACAAGGAAATTCATCTCAGCCCTGGGCTACAGCATACTTTCTAAGATGGATTATTCAGGGAACTTAGCTGTGAAGAAAATGTAAGAAATCTGTAAGCATTGACAAACGTCATTTTTTTTCCCTAAAAGCCATGTATCTTAGTCAGATCTGAAGGCATTTTCACAGGCCAGCCAATAGCAAATTCAGAACACTTGCTTGCTAAACCTTATGTCTTTATTTCAAAGCATAAGGGTATTGGAGCTGATTAAAAAAAAAGGGGGGGGGGGGACCCACAATACTTTTTTTTTTGGGGGGGGGACACACAATACTTATTTTTTTTCCCCCTACAGCCTCTGTCTGCAAGCCCATGGAACTGTTGTATTTGTAATTTTATGTATAAAAATGAATCAGAGGCAGACATTGCTATAGAAAATTTCTTTTTAAAGAGTTAAAGTCTGGCAAAGTTTTATGCAACTAAGATCACATTCCTGAAAAATGTCAGTCAGCTTTAATAATCGATTATGCGACCAGCTTGTCTGGTACACATGTATTACATACAGTCCCATAAAACTAATTTCTGACATGTTTCCATTCTTCTCCATTGCTATATTAATCTAGTTAGCATATGTTAAGACACTTTCTCACTGGAGACAGGAAGGACAACTGGAATTCCAATGATCATAAAGCACGTACATATTCTGTCAAAATTCCAAGTCAGAAAGGCTCTTGAATTAAATTACAATGAAAGAGTATAATAACTATGATGAGCTTGATTTTAAATATTCATCTTCTCTTTGAATGGAACTGCTGAGTCCTTTCACTCTTCCTCTGGGATAGACTTTTCTCAACATAATCATTCAAGGTGAATGTTAAGTAAGCATTGTGATTTCCAAAAATTGGGTTTTAAAGGATGCTGCTACAATTTTTTTCTGGATATTTTGTTCCCATTAGGCCCAAGCTACATGCTTTGTTGTAAATTTCTTCATAGTCACAGGAGCTACAGTTCTTTCATTGTCATTTTTCATCTTCAGCAGTGATGCCAGTTTAGTTCCCTCACCAGTCTTCAGTTAACTAATATATTTTGTGCCAAAAGTGCAGCACTTGCCATATAGAAAGCTGCCTGAGAGTTGACCTCCAAGGATAAAATAAATGTAATTCACCTGCTGTAATGCTACAGGATGTACTGAGTATCTCAAACAGCACAGAAATGTGCCCAAGGCTACAGTGAGTCAGTCATGGAGACAGCTGGAATTGGAATTTAGGAGCTCCCTGCTCTTACTCTACTGTAATTATTATTTATTTTACCATAGCAAAGATGAGGTCTCTTCAGGACATGGCCCTTTGTACTGCTTACTGTACAAGCAAATAATTAGGGATATTCTGTTAAAAAGACTGTATTTCTCTCCAACAAAATTTTAACAACTGCTAATAAGAGTTATTTTCAGGTACCAGGTATAACATGCCAACATTCAAGGTGAAAGTAAATAATTTTACAATTACTTGTAATAAATATTGCTTCATTAAAATGACTGGAAAACATTCTTGCCTTCCACTTCAGATACTTATTTTACAGTTTTTAATTATACTTACCACTGAGGTTGTCCAACAGGAAATTTAATAGATTCATGAATCCTGAGAGCTGTATAAGGCTGAAGTTCATTTCTTTAGCCCACCAAAAACCTGCAGTATAATAATCTAGCAAAATAGCTTCTTTCAAAGATGTCTTTAAATGTTTAAAATTCAGAAATTCTTCCAGGTTTCTAGAAGAAATTGCAGATTAAAATATTGACATTTTAAAATAAATTACAGATTCCAAAGTTTAACTTAGTCTGCTTGTAATTATATCTATAATATATATTGTTATTGTATATATGTGTATATCTTCCTGGAACTTAGCTACATCAGTTTCTAGATATGAACATTTATGATCAAAGGACATATCAACCAAAGAAACAAACACCTATAGACTCCAACAGACACTATTTAAATGTTAAGGTATGATTAATGACGTAACAAAAATAAGAGCATTACAAAACCCCAAAATAAATATACTGAAAATCCCAGAGAAAAATTGGTTTGTTCAGGAAGGTGTTTGTAAGGTGAAATGGAAGTTCCCACTTTTGGCTACCACTATTTCTCTCTGATTGAGATACTTTTACAGTACGCCAAAAGGATCTTGTTTCCCTTTCAAGATTATTTTTTATGTCACCTCCAAAGAAAAATTACATTTGAAAAATAATGTAAATACTATAATATATAATTACTGAAAGTACCTAAAATATTTTGAAGTTTAAATTCCACTTTCATAATAGTCAAGACATTTAAGAGCCTCATCCTATTTTACTGGCACACTGAGGAAATTTTTCCACTTACTTTTACTTGAAAAATTAATGAAAAAATACACTCTTGTAGGAGACCATGCTGTTGCTGACACATTTATGTCTACTCTATCCAAACATAGAATTAGTTATGTCTTTTATAATAATTGTGTACATTTTTCCAGATGGAGAGATCAGGGCTAGAACTTCAGTTTGCAGTTCTGCCAGTATAACTTCAGCCATGTCTCAGGTAGTTAAGTTTTATATTAAAGCAATCCTTGGCTGCTTAACTATACCTGACAATGCAAATGCTAGTTGTCATCACAGTTTTCCCCTGTAAGAAAGCAAAGTCTATCTGTGTGTGTGTGTGTCCCCATTCCTTCTTAAGAACAGCATTAATCTCAGACCTACTGATAGGCAGCCATTAATTTTTCAGGGTTTTCACCAAGCCAGTAGAGATACACTGTTAAATGAGTTGTTGGGTTTTTGTTGCTGGGGTTTTTTGGGGAGTTTTTTGTTTTGCTTGGGTTTGTTTTTTTTTTTTTAATTAAAGCCTCCAGAGCTAACAAAGTAAAGCATATAATCCAATCAATTTTGTTTAAAACATGTATTCCTTTGTTCTTGCATGACAAATTTGTACTGCTGCACAAATGCAAGTCAGTTAAAAACACTTAACTGTGTACTGAAATAGAAGTGGAACATGGCCAGTTGAACTTTCCAAGGTTTGAAACAGTCCATATCCTCTCTGAAGCTCCTGCCAACTCTGTGTTTTCATAATCAGAGCTTCTCAGGGATTTAGATTTTTCTCTGATGCTGCTAACAATGCCAGTACTCGTCTTTTCAATATTCTGTAAGGCATGTTACTGACAACAGTATCTATAAACGATTGGGAAATGATGGGTCATTTAGATTCCCTAGTTACTCTTATTGCTATCTCTTCCTTCATGGGAGGTGCTCAAGTCCTACAGAGACGGACAGCAGTATAAAACTCCATGGTATGAATGCAGGATATCAAAATTCTCATCCTGCATCAGATCTATTCTGATTTTCTAACCTTAGCTGTGGCCTTCAAACTGCTTCTATGCATAGACATGATGCACTCTGGTAAACTAACAAAATTACAGTGCTGCTACTAAACTGCCTAGAGTCCATAAAACGCCCTGTAACTATCCTCTTTTCAGTCAGATGCAGTATATACTTTACACTCCACTTGTTCCAGTGTGTATATATACACATGTGATCAGTTGAGACTAAGAAGAAACGTACAAACTTTCAATACTTTTCTTTTTAATCTTAATAAGAAAGTTTGACAAGAAATTGCATCATTAAGCACGTTTTAGTCTCAAGTTTTACGCTTCAGTCTGTTCTAAAATAAGAAGCCTATCACACAAGAGAAAACAGTAAATGAGAGATTTTTTAAAAATTATTATTGTTTGTTGGGAACAAATTTTCTTTCCAGTTTTATTTTAAAAAATATCCCAGAAAGAACTTTTTCTCAGAACAGTGAAAAATAGGAGAAACAGATAAATATCATGAATAATATTATAATCTCTAATAAACAGTTTATCTACTCAGAGGGACAAGGTTCAATCTTTTATACCCCTCTCTAACCTAGTCCAATGGACCAGCCCATTGGCTTTCAATTCACTAAGAATTTGCTAAATTCTTAGCAAGTCCTAAATAATTCAGCCACTTCTGAAAAATCCCATCCTTAAAATACAAGCCTGCAGTCTCAGGTTGAACTCCTGGCCTTCTAAATTTAGCTGCTATTAAGCACTAATAACAAGGGGGAATGTTGCTACAGAAAGGACAAGATGGGCTTACATCAAAAGTCTTTGGCTGCCTTCTATTTCCCCAGTGCACCATAAGGGCTACTCACTAATACGTTCTTAAGCTTTCTGTTCCTTCCTGAACTTTTCAGACCTTTCTGATTTTTCAGTAACTCATGTTAGAGTGCAGAATCTTACATGTTTTAGCAAAAAAGTCTCTCTCCATGTGAGACTTTTAAAAAACCCTCAGTATTCTCCTGTTCTTATTTATATCTTAGTATTTCATTTACAGCATATTTAGTACTATTGTAAACTCAGAAACCATATCAACATGAAATACAAGGGGAGGGGCGTGAGGAAAGGAGTCAAAGTAAAATCAAGAGATATAGGAAATACAGTAAAACAAACTGGACTTGAGATCAACAGAATCATATTGGTCTTTCATGCATCATATTAAAGATTAATGATTTAATTGAAAAACTAAAGACTAATAATGTAACTATCACAAAAGAAATCTAACAAATAGTTTATAATTTTTATTTCATCATTATACTGGTTCTAGAATTAGTCTCAGGTTGCATGCTTGAGACTATAATTGCCTCTTACTTTTGAACTTCTTCCTCATTTTGTTCTGACAAAGCAGTAATTTGGGAAAGAGAAAGAAATGTCCGATTAATAACCTTCTTTTCACTTGTGCCATCCTGATCTTGGTCTTCTTCCTACACAAATATATATATACAGAAACATAATTTTAAAAGCTTTATTTTATTATGTCAGTAACTTATCTAAAGAACATTTTTATTTTGAGGAAATATGCAAGGGATTAATTCAACAAATGCCAAAAATGTAATACAGCTAAAATTATGTGGCAGCAACACAATATGCTAATAATTTTTCACTAGAGAAAAGCTAGGCAGATACATGGAAAATAGTATTTTTATCTTAAATTCATGTGGGAACAGAGTGACATATTATGTGCTGCACAACATTAAATTAACTTGCAAGTAAAAACAACAGAAATATAAAGGTGAAAAAAATCCATGAATCTAGATTTGACCAACATGATACTAGACTGCACAGTAATTAAATTTTAAAATAATTTTCTGGTTAGGATATTATGAGTATACATACACATTACCATACTATTTGCTCTACACCTTGTACTTGATTGCATTTTCAAATCCATTGTCTACACCAACTCCTTCCCTAGGCCAAAAAAAAATGTCCAAGATGTTTGCTGCAACACAATGAAACCCATACTGACACTACTGATCTGACAATACTGTTTCAGGGAGGGTCAGAATAATTGTAATACAGAAGACAGTTCCTTATAGGAAATACAAGGCTGTACATGTTATAGAGGATATCAAAGTAAGCATGAACTAATAATGCATTATGAATAATGTCTTATGAAAAATAGGGTAATTTGATAATTATCTTTTTTAGGGTGTGTCACTAACCAAAATCATTCAACCAGAGACTTCAGTAAGAAATCTATGAAATAAATAAAACAGTAGAAAAAAACCCACCCTGTTTTGCAATAGAATATGCAGGCAACAAAGTGAGGTGTCAAAGCACATTATAAAATGCGAGATGAGGCAGACTCTTTACAGAGATGCATGGCAGGCGAACAGGGGACAACAGTCATAGAATAAAATATTCCAGTTGGAAGGGACCTACAATGCATTAGCATGTGACGGCACAAGGAAAAATATTTCATTATGAAGATAATTAAGCATTAGAATAGGTTACTCAGAAAGGTGCAAGAATCTCCATTCTTTCAGGTTTTCAAGACTGAATTCAAGGTCTGCATTCAGTGACAGACCAGCTCTGAGCAGGCAGCTGAACCAGCTCATGTCCAAAGGATCCCTCCATCCTCATGACTGTGGATCTAATTGGCTTGACCTGCTTCTGCACGAGGACATAAAAACCTGATCATAATTTACTCGTAGCAGGTACACTTCTGCATCTGTGAGACTTGGGCTTTACAGATGTGCAGAAAGGCAAAACTTGCAGAATAATGCTTCTAGCTCACCTAAAGAAAGAAATGGAAAATTTCCTACCATGAACTGATTTTTGAGCCTGAACAGCATTGTTCTGGGCTGATAATCAACTAACTCTAGCACTGGTCAAAGAGGGCCCGCAAATAAAGCTACACTACTCCCCCTGCTGCTGCCAAACTGCAAGATACACTTAAAATTCAGACTAGCTGAATGGCAACATTCAAGACCGATGAAACAAGGCTGAGAGAACAAAGAACATTTAGTAGACAGACTAGGTTTTTTTCCTCTAATTAAGTACTAGAGTACTTTCACATGTACTTTAATATGAAAAATTATTGTTCCCAACGATAAAGAAGTTAATCTGAGATAAAATGTCTCATCAGAACAACAGGAATGAAGTAAACTAAGGCTTCTTTCACAGTTAGAAGCATGTTGGTTTCCTTTTGTTTTACTGGCAATAATTCTTGCAGCAAAAGAGGAAGTACTTGCACAGTCAGTAATGTTGGTGTAATTGAAGCTGCATGCCCTAGCTAGGGAGAAAAAAAAAAAAAAAAGAAAAAAAAAAAAGCTCAACATGCTAGTATTATATGATTAATAAAAGATATTTTTCAATAATCAGGAAAAACATGAACACTTTCCTGAAGTGACCAGTGGTGTTAGAAACCTGTTGAACAAGAGTAGTAGTAGTGAAGTTAAAAGAACTGAGTTAAAGGAATAACTGATATTGATGTTTTGGAAACTGAATTAATACCTGTTCATCTTTCTCTCTCAGGCTGTCCAATACAGGATACTCTACTATGTATTTTTGCACCATTATATAAATGGTATATTACCAGTCAGTCATTCAATATCTTACTGACCACACTTCTTAGTAAGACAAAATGTTAACATTTTACAGGTATCACCCCAGGTGGACTTTATCAGTACAGCATGGGGAATTTAGCACTGTATTGTAAGAAAAGCATAAGAAAGTTCAAGGCATCATGGTTTTGTACTCATCAAGCTATTTTTCAGCTTCTCCTCTTCTGTTACAGGCCAGGTGTGAGTAAGAACAAAGTCCCTCCCACGATACTCTTAACTACCTCTGTGACACTCCTCCATCGTTCAAGGTCACAGCAGTAGCCCTGTAAATAGAGGTGCATCAAAAGTCTTTTTTTTTTTCCTTCCCACTCCTTAGACCTCCTGCTGTAAGGAACAGGTTAGTAGGCAAAAAGTTGAACATTCTGGAAAGCAACTTTTTACCTGAACTCCCAAGAATCTTATCCAAACTTATTTCTCACTGCTTTTGAAAGGTATGAGGCAACATCCATCATGTCAGAAAAATCTTGTCCAAATATGAATTTTCTCCTGCCTCCAGTATGTACCTGGCTTACTTCAGTATGAAGCTTTCTAACCTATATGGTACTGACAGGCCCAGCACACTTAACATGCTGATGCTAAGGCTCATCTCGTTCTCTGAATTACAAACAGGACCTCTGGGAAAATTTGCTAAAGTCTTAGTATGTAGTGTTGTATTACACCAATATATAAGCTGTATAAAATTACAAAAGTTAATCTAAAAATAACTCCAGATGCCTTGCACTCAGTCACACATTTAAAGGTGCTTTAGCATTAGAAACATATTCTTTGACCAACTAAAGTTTGCCATTTAAACTTAAGAGATATTCAAGCTGATGTAACTCAGTATTGCAGATAAGGCTCTGCAATCTGCACATCAAAATCCAAGAGTTTATATGGCAACGTGAATGCTTCCCATTTCTTCACCTAGCATCTGCAATCATATTCCCAGCAGCAACACCCTCCACTAATGCATTACTATCTTTGTTACTGCTCATTAAGCATGGATTTGTGGCACCACTGTCCACTACAACAAGCACAGAGGTATCCGATAAGAAGAAATACTGTTCTAAATTACTAATGAGGAACTATGGGAGCGAAAGTATATAATTTAGAAAATTAATTTTTAAAATATCAATGTTTCTGTAATTAAAAAAAGTAGTAAAAGTCCCTGAATCATTTGAACAATCCTGTATTTGTAGAAAGTTTCTGTCTGGGCAGAACCTACACACACACACGGCGAAAAGCTTACAATTATTTTGATTGAATACTGTTTTGTCTTTTGATTGCTGTCTTTAACCACCACTGAAAATTCAAAAAGAAGGTATTTTATATACATGTTCACTGATGTCAAAGAATTTATCATTCATTTTACTGTTAACTGTAGTGACTGACTGAGGTAATCCAAGGTGAGTTAATTCTGGTAACGCTACCCTCGTGTTGGGAAAAAAACCCCAAGCTAAACCAATCCTATCAATACACACTCCTAACAGGAGACTTAACCTATTTAAATACAGACTACTAGAGAATTATTCATTACTGTTTTATTTTCCTTCAAAGAATTATTAGCTGTTCCAAACGTATAATATATTTCTGGACATTCAATACGTTATTCCAAATGCTTTGGGCATCCCTTGTCAACAGTACCAAATCAAAAAACCAAATCAAATATTCTAAAAGATAAGAATAAGATCTTCCTTGAATATTTCAGCATTATTCACAGAAGCAGTAAATATTAGCAGAAGAGTGGTATAGCAAATTGGTGGTATATATAGCAAATTGTAAAAAATCTCTGGGTTTGGGGTGGGGAGGGAAGAACTCTCTCTCAAAACCCCAAGCCCAAAGTGAGTCATCCCTGCAGGTTGGGTGAGGGCCTTTCCAGAATGGCAAAACCTTGAAACACAGCAATAGAAACTAGCATTACTGTCCCTGAGGGAAAATAAGCTTGTCCTTTGGGATGAGCCCTCTGCAGTCACTGAAGATGGTATTATTTGCGTTTGTTTGACAATACACCACCATGTTTTGCAAAATCATGCCTATCAAAAATATTCACAAAGGAATAGCTTACCAGGTCTCTTAAATTATAGCAAATACCCAGAGGGTAAGGAACCTAAGATCCTCCTGTCCTCACTCCATCAGTGAAATTAGACTGGACTAAACTCTGCCTGCTACAGCTAGATAGTTTCCTGTATCTGAGCTAGTTCATTTAAAACTAGCTCAGTTACCTCTGTCTGAGCGATATTGCTGACAGCAGTACAGATGTACCCTGAAAGAGTGTTGCATATCAGTTACAACTTTAACTAAAATGGGAATGGGGGAAAAAAAACCCAACCAAACAAAAAACAACCAAACAACAAAAACAATCCACACCAGCAACACAGGCTGTTATTTGCATTATTATACACATTTTGTTATCAAGCTGTCAAATACTTCAGCAGAAGCAGAAAATCTTGAAGCTGTCAACATAAATAGTTATGGCAGAAGCAAAAATGCATTAAATGTGTTCACTGTTCCTGTTTGTTTTAAAAAGGCCCCACTTGTCCGCTCCCACAATGGGAAGTTAAAATCAATAGTCGCTATTTTTAGTCCTAATATTTCTTTTGTTGTCAAACAAATGAGGAAATAAAAATAGTAACACTCATTTCAACTACTCTGAAAAGAGAAATATGCAGATATGTCAAATGCAAAAAATAAAATGTATATGGAAGGAAAGCTTTCAGAGGTCCATTATAAACAACAGACAACAATAGTATCCTTACAATAACAAAATATATTTCAAAAATTTCACACAGTCCAAACATCAAGATTTATGGATGACCAAATGCATTATGACATTAAACTTTACTGATGTTTTCACAGCTGCAGACTACATATTGGAAAAAATGTTGTTAAAAATAAAGCAGCAGCAAGACTTGCTAAGGCTAGGATTTGGATTTTCCAACATGCTTTCTGCTGAAAGTAATTACAAGTCAGAACAATTATAAAAATATTCAATTTAAATCAAAAGGAATTATCTCAAGATCTAAGAAACAATATAACAAAAATAGTGGTAGAATATGGTGTTACCTACAGCTTTAGAAATAGACCTTGCAAAGCCTGCTTCATCCAAAACTAGAGACTATATAATTTAATTTACAAAAATTGCACAAATCCACAGAGATTACCACAAAAATAAATCATAAAGGATAGCAGGAAATATCACAATGGTTACCTAGTGTGCAAAACCAACTTCAATACATAAGGAACAGAAAATATGTGAGAAGAAAAAAAAACAAACCAAACCAAAAAATGCTACACCAAAGAAACCCCCCCAAACCTGGATTCTTCTAAAGATTCTTTTTATAAAGCCACAAAGTAAAACCAACAAAATTTCAGTGGTACATTTCAAAAGGATGTACAATGTATTTTTGACAGCCTGTCGTTTCCCGTACAGTACACCTTGTATCCTTTTACTGTGATCTGACTGCATTACCCCAGTGTTATACTGTTCCAACTGCCAAAATATGTACAGAGAACACTAACAGAGAATATGGTGAAAGATGCATATATTTTTCATCAAGCATTTAAAATACGTAACAATACATTTCACATGAAAGAGAATTTATTTATAAAAGGAAACTTAAACATTAAACTTTTCTACCAACAACCACTAGGATAGCTTTGTGCCAACAGATGCAATTATTACACTGGCTGAAAGCATTTACTCAGTTCCACAACAGTCACAGCTTCTCAGGCATCTAAGAAAACAAAGCAGTTTAACTAGAAGAAGATTATCTTCTAGTAACTACAACTATACAGGCAGACTTCAGGGAGAAATTCTGAGCTGATGCAACACTTTATATGTTCCTGGGAGGCATAACTTGTATTCTTCTATTTCTCTTGACATACAGCACAAGAGGAGTTGCCTGTCAGAAATCACACCTCTGACAACCAAGTTAAAAACTGCAATGCAAATAAAAACATTCCAAGACAACAAACAAAAAGCAACAACTATACAGGCAGACTTCAGGGAGAAATTCTGAGCTGATGCAACACTTTATATGTTCCTGGGAGGCATAACTTGTATTCTTCTATTTCTCTTGACATACAGCACAAGAGGAGTTGCCTGTCAGAAATCACACCTCTGACAACCAAGTTAAAAACTGCAATGCAAATAAAAACATTCCAAGACAACAAACAAAAAGCACCTACCTCTCCCCCCTAGGGGGGGGGGGGGAGATAAAGAAGGAGACTAAAGAGGAAGAAAAAAAAAAGGAAACATTAGAGAAAATGACACTGATTTATGAAACCCTCTAGAGCACTGTGGCTACCTAAGGCAATGAAAGGTGAGAAATACAACTGTGATGTTACTAGAAGAAGGTGTGAGCTTGCTTCTGCTCCCTCAGTTCTCTTTGAAGAGAAACTGTACACCTTCCCCTCAACAAACAAAAATTATGAGATTCCTACAGCTACAAATAAGCCAAGTGTTGTGGGCTGACCCACGCTGGACATCAGTTGCACACCAAAGCCACTCTACCACTCCCCCTTCTCAGCTGGAAAATACGAAAGGCTCATGGATTGAGATAGTGACAAGGAGAGATCACTCAGCAATTACCATCACAGGCAAAACAGACTCGACTTAGGGAAATAAATGTAATTTATTATCAGTCAAATCAGAGTAGGGTAATGAGAAATAAAAACTAAATCTTCAAACATCTTCCCCCCATCCCTCCTTTCTTCCCGGGCTCAACTTTCCTCCCAAATTCTCTACCTCCTCCTCCCACCATGGCACAGGGGAATTAAGAGTAGGGGTGTT
>NW_009912470.1:0-625 GCF_000696875.1 Nestor notabilis | reverse complement strand
CCTCCTCAGGGCAGGACCCCAGCTCCAGCGTGGGGTCCCTCTCACGGGAGACAGTCTTCCACGAACTGCTCCAGTGAGGGTCCCGTATTTGTGTGGGGTTTTTTCCCCTTCTAAACCCTGTTATTCCAGAGGCACTACCACTGTTGCTGATGGGCTTGGGCTTGGCCAGCAGCAGGTCTGCCTTGGAGCCGTCTGGCATTGGCTGTATTGGACGAGGGGGGAAGCGTATAGCAGCTTTTCACAGAAGCCACCCAAAACCAAAACCTTGCCACACAAACCCAATAAACCAAGAAATAACGGTATACTTAAAAATCAGAGTCCACAGCTGACTGAAAACCGGCGAGCACAGTGGGAGAAGTGGAAGGTGGTTGAGGAGATCACCAGTCGCGGTTCAGAGGCGAGGTGGGGGTTGGACCTGGCCGGGCCTGTGCCAGCCGAAGCCTCCGGGCGCTTCCGAGAGGAACTGCCTCGCTGTGGCGGGCTGGGTGTCTCCCCTTAAACTCTCTCGGGGATGAAGGTTGCGCAGGTCTGCCCACGCCGCATTTTTAACACCCCACCCTTTTTACCTTCTCCGAAGCTCAGTGAAGACATTTAAAATACATTATAAAAATAGGAGTGCAAAGGC
>NW_009912469.1:3804-76890 GCF_000696875.1 Nestor notabilis | reverse complement strand
GTGTCCCCCTCAGGGAGGGCAGCTTGTCCGTGTCTCTGCCGGCCCCTTGCCCCGCGAAGGACCGGGCCGGGGTTGTGTCAGCCACCGGCGCCTCGGAGCACCTCAGCCGGCCTCCTGAGGCAGAACACCGGCACGCGGGCCTGGTGGCGGCTTTCCCCGTCGCCTCAGACGGGTCGTGTGCTGAAGCTTTTACGCTCTAAAAGCATCGTATAGAGATTACCCACGCCTTGATGACTGTTGCGTGTGGTGTCACGAGCGGGCCGAACACTGCTTAAATTACTAGTTTTAATCATATATTGTGTATCGGTAAAGCCTGCGGTTGCTATGAGGGCTGTACAGAAGCAGTATTATTGCTTAGGACTGACTGACAGCGATCATGCAGTTCCTGAGCACTGATTTACCTCCTCATGATTTCATAATGCCTTCAATATGTTTATGATACTTTTCGTTATAACCGTATTTTATTTGCAGAATATAACAATTGTTTTTATGATAAATCAGTCATAGTACAATTAGGTGTCGGAGTTGCTTGTCATTACTTTTTTCCTTTAAATTTACTTCTGTTTCTAGCTTCTGCGTCCTTTTACTTTTTATCTCTTGATCCCATTAAATGTATCACGTTAGAACTCTCTTCTTTCAGAATTTGAATCCAGCTCCATCATAGACCTTTTCCAGGTGCGTTTCTCTCACTTGTCTGGCTTCTTTGGCCAAAGGAGTCGTTGAGCATTATATCTTTTTGTTCTGGTTTGCTTTTTTTTGGTTTGGTTTTTTTTTTTTTTCTTTTGATGTTGGCTGCCTCTCACAGATTCGAGTACATGCTTAAAACCTGGCTTCATGGTAGCCTTTAGGCTGTCTTCTCCATTCTCCTTATTTTTGTATGCATTTTTTTCTTCATGAATCATCTTCACTGATTCATTTAAAGAGCACTTATCTCTGTTGTTGCTTCAAGGTGATCCTTTCCCTGGAAGACCCTCTCGTACCCTCTTCAATTTGCTCTTGAGTTAGATGATCCATAAATACAGTTCAAATTATCATCTTCACACTGCTCACAGTTCATAACCTGGTAGTTTACACTTGTTGTTGGGTTTTTTTTTATCTCAGCTAAAAAAAAAAAATAAATCTGTCTTTGCATCATTTCCTGTAGGTTACCTTGATTTTTCTATAACTTGAACACAAGTACAGTCAAAAGGATCTAGCTGGGGTTTTTTGTTTGTTTTTTTTTTTTTTTTTTCTCTTTAACCATTTCTCTGTAGTTAAGGAAAACTGTTCCACCATGTTTGTTCTGCAGGTCTGTCAGTGTGGATTTGTCTTTGACTGGGACTCTGTCTTGCGAAATATCACAGAGGAATTGGTTTTATAATTTCAGGAATCTGCCAAATGTCTTTTCATATTACCTTTCTGCTTGTACCATTTCTGTCTCAAAAACTTGTTGCCATCTACTGATGATGCTCTTGGTGACTGTTCTTAGAAGTGTTTTTCAACACACGTTTTTATTTGTGCTTTTGTCCACACTTGGTTTTAACTGGGGATTAAGAAAGACAATAAGTTAAAGCAGCTTTAGTATCACATGCTGAATTCTTTCTCAAAGCCTAGGTTTCCTTTTAGGTGACATTGCATTTTAAAATGGTAAACAGCTGATGTGTGGGTGATAACTGCTTATTAAGTTAGTCACAAATGTCATCACTGCTGTGTTGGTTTGTTGTTTTTTTTTTGTTTGTTTGTTTTTCTTGTTGCTTTTTTGTTGGTTTTTTTTGTCACGTTGTTATAAACTGTATGATTTCCCAGATTGTATGCTTGAGGCTGGGCTGTTTTGTTCTTGTATACATTCACAAAAATAAAAATCTCATTATATGCCAGTTTCTCTCAGCACAGCTTGTTTTAGCACTGCTGCTTAAATCTTGGCCCAGTGCTGTTGGTATCAATAAAACTGTGTATCTGTTTAAAATATGTATAAAATAAAAGGCTAACTTAGAATTAATTTGAAATTTGAAAAATTATATGGCATTTTTTTGCGCACTGAGATACACTGTTACTGCTGGGTAACAGCCATGGGTGTAGACCTTGCTTGTTTCGTCATGAAACCTACCTGATACTCTGTTTCATTTTGTCACTGGTGCTGAGTGTTACCGAAGCCTTTGTCTGTCTGCTTTCTGGTTTATATTGGAGGGCATGAGGGGATGGGGCTAGAAGGAGTGGCAAGAAGATGGGTTCTGTTCCTTCTGCCAGCAGTGATAACCATGATTCTGCTTTTGTGTGGGAGAAGTTGCTTAATCAGCTGAGCTTTTTACAGGTAGACCTAGGCTGATTTTACACAATGAATCCTAATACAGAGGGGGAGTTGGGAATCATCTGCCTCTTAAATTTTTTAGACTTCTGATACCAGATAGGAGTGTTATTGTCACGTTCCTTTTAAGAATTAAGTTAAAGCTTACATCACTGGATGTCTGTTGCTTATGGTGCTATAAAATAGGAATATCATCAGCTTCCCATGACTGCTTAATTTTCTTTAAAGTTTTTCTTCCCCCTTATACACATTAAGAGAAGCTTCAATCCTGACCTACTATGTTAAAGTTGAGACTGTAATGCAAGGGATGGTTCTCAGCTATGCTTTAATCAGCATCACTTTGATAACATTTCAGTGATGGTAATTTCTAAAGCTACTTTATGTGGCTGGATTGTGACTGATGTCTGTGCTAGTTTGCAAGAAACTCACTTGGTAGGTGTGGATTTCCATGAGATGCAGTGTTTGCATTATGAGTATGTGTACTTTGAACTGTATTTCTTAATTAGGATGTAATGTCACTGTGCTTGCATTCCCAGTACATCTTACTTGTTAGTTTTTGTTGTTGCTTTTGTGCTTTGATGACTAGAGGCAGCAAACAGCAGACTGTCGTAGAAAGTTGAAAGAATCTGAATCTTGGAGTTTCTGTCACCACTAATGCCAGGTTTTGTCCTAGCTGGTTACTTGTCTATTGGATCTTTCAGGTTGTCCTGGTTCACCTTTACAGTGTATCTCACTGATAGAGCAGGTTAGAGCAGATGAGCTTCTGAAACCTGTCCTACTTTAGGAAATGTGTCTGACCAAGGCTTAAAGCTGAAGTAGCTGCCTGAAGTATTACGTGTTAGTTACCTCACTGTTGTCTTCTGTACTGACAGCTGGAGCAATCAGTTCTTTGTTCCACCTGATGAGTTGATGTCTGGAAGGTGCATCTTGGGCCTCTACCTCAAAATTTCATGTTATTTTAGTCATCTTCCTTAGTAAGACTCCAGAGCTTTTCATTCTGATGAGTGTTCTCAATAAATATAATGTGGCTGGCTGGCTGGCTTGAAATGTACTGGTATTGGTTGAGATTAGCTTTACTTCTTTCATGACAAATTTCCAAAGATCATCTTTTTCTCCTCACCTGCATACCTTGAGTGCAAGTCCTGCATCTCACAAAAGTATATATCCATTTCTGTCCTGCATCTGGTGTTGTCTAAACATTGCTTAATCTGCTATGCATCTTTTTGTGCATTGTATTTTGTCATGACACAGAACTCAGTATGCTTTAAGTGTTATTTAACATAATCTGTTCTACAGCTATCACGAGTTTGTGTATGATACATTTTTTCATGAGCTCTTCAAGTAGTGGTGTAAACATGTTAATGGCTGTATTTTGCAATGCCTGGAGTGGCTCTACCACATCAGCTGTTAGCTTCCCAAACCCACTGAGTGTTTGTCTTTACAATTCCCTTGTATTTGAGTAGTCTACAACTTTCATAAATTAGTGATGATTCCAGCTTCAAGTTGATACTAAAAAATCTGAAGTGTTCTAGCTATTGGTCTTAAAAGCTTTGAAAATTTAAGTCTACTTCCTGGTTACCTGTTTTACCCAATTATTCCCTGTGATATCTCTGGAGTATTAGCTTTCTGGAGAGGAGTGAGAAATCATTCTCTACACCCGGAGAATTGCTTAGTAGCTAATTAAATTAGAATGGCAATTAGTTTGGCCAGTATGGCAGTGGTTTGTGATCTACAAAGGCTGTTTGGATTTGTTTTTTTATTTCATGTGCTCCCAGTACCTTTTTGCCTTTACTAATGTTTCAGGTGCAGTTCCTTGATTTCATGGAGGGCATTGAATAGTACTTGGGTCTATGTATTTTTTGCAGGTTTTCTGCTTTATGCAGAAGGCCAGAACATTCTGCAAAAAAATGCTTTCTTTATTGCCCACAGTGTGAATCTGTGGGGGGAAAAAGAAATAATTTGAAGCGCAGTTGAAACAAATTCTTTTCTATTGCAGAAGAAAATGGATTTACAGAAATGCTTAAAAATAATCAGGACTAGTTAGTAACTTTATGGAATTTATACAGCATTTACTAACTGAAAATTTTCTTTTTTCAAGAGAGAAAATAATCAGAAAATATTCCTTATTTATAGTTTACAGGTTTGTTAAAACTTAAAGAGGAAAAAAACCAGCTGAATTACAGCATATTTCTTAGAGAAGTGTTGTTTCTTAAGATCTTGCTGAGTGGAGGATGGAGGAAAGGCTGTTTCTGGTTTACAAGTTCATAGTGTGACATATTTGGAACTGCATTAGAAGTTTCACAAGATGTGGCTTTGGATGCTTTCAGATTGCTTACCTTTTTTTCATAACTGTGATCTAGTTCTGAGTTGCGTGCTGCTGGTACTTCATCAGTGACAATACTGAGGTTCGTTCTGCGCTTAAAGATGGAAAAATGGAATGCTGCTGTTCATGAGGAGCATTTCCATTTGTTTGTTTCTGTCCTTCTGTATCATCTATTGTTTCTAATGGCTTAAGCGTGTAGCTGCATAGCAAAGCAGATTGAGGAACTGATCTGAACAGATTGAGGAACTGTTCTACTTAAAACAATCTTTTCATTTGAAGTGTATATGAACCTATACCCTTCTGTTGAATCTGTCACTTTAGTTAAATGAAAGATGGGGAAAAGGCAGAAAGTGTGAGACAATTTAAGAAAGTGGCTTTAAATTGTCCTTTCAGCTGCAGTTCTTGTAAAAAAATAAAAAAAAAATTTTTTTACATATCTTTCCAGCGTGAAAGCTAAATTCAAATACTGATGTCTTAGAGTATTTCAATGAAATGAGTAAGAACTAGGTGCTGGCTGACAACCTGTTTCTGATGAGATGCCTGCTTTGGTCCATACACGAGAGGTGAGGTTCATCAGTGTTTCAGGTGGTTTTAAAAGAAAGAGAATGTGTGGAAACAAAGAGCTTGAAAAGGAACATGTGGTACTAAATGGGCCCATCGAGGTGGCATGCTTCAGCTGGAGTTGAAGCAGGACCCGCAGTGGTCAGTAGTTGGGAGTAACTGCAGAATGAATGGGAGCTGTGGTATTCCACTGGGAGACTGCTGGTCTTTGCTTTTTGTTCTAAACTGTGCTGTTGCCACAAGCAGTAAAACTCCTATGTATCTTTCTCAAGTGACTCAATGTAATGAATGCAATTTGTTTCAATACAGGATAAAAGGTGTTTCCATTTTTTGTATTGCTTGTGTAGGGAAATGGTTTGTCATATTGCGCTTAAGGTCTGAATGGCTGCTGCTGAGGTAACTTGCAACTGGATTTATAAACCGGGCTTCCTTCCATGTGTCTCCTTAATAACACTTTTTCTGTTCTGAAATAAGTTGTAGGATTTTCCTTGTTAAGCATCTAAACACACCTGATTAATGTGTGCAAATCCTATAACTTTCTACGTTTGTGTAGTATTGTCACCCATTGACTGTGCTTTGATAACCTGAATTTCCCAGTAATACACAGTGAAACTCTTATGGGGACATTTTTTCTTCCCCCCCCACCTCCGCCAGGAGCTGGGTATTTCCTGTAATTTTACATAAAATGTTTTTTCCTTTCCTGACTCTATATGGACATCTGACCATACAAATCTTCCAATCAAAGTGTGCTTAATTATAGAAACCATAACAGGAAAAAAACCCAACCCTGTGGAGGAGATTGTATACTTGGTATAAAATCAGTTCTCTGTGTTAGAACTGAACATGAAGGAAAAATTCACATGCAATTAACATTTTTAAGAAGCTTGTTCTCTACCATGCCCCGTAATAAAAATTTTGAAGTCTAAATTTAGCTAAGAGAATCTAAATTTGTCAGAAGAGCTTTTCTATTTTTCATCACTAGAAGGACATTTCATTTGAGAAGCTACCTGTTTTAGAGAAGTTTAAATTCCTTTGGAACTCATTTCCAAAAAGGACAAATTTTATTGAATGTAGTATAAGAGGTATAATAAAGGTGGAGTGGAGATACAATGTTTCTAAAATATTTAGCTTAAAATTGTAGAGAAACATAGCAGGCTTATGTGTAATCTGGTATTTTTTTTTCCAGATGCTGTACAATCATCAGCTGTTCACTTGTGGCTACTTTTCCGTTTTTGTAACCAGGTCATTTGGTTTTGTAACAAGGTCATTCTGAACTATACAACTCTCTTGACACAAGTGTCACTTATAGGTATGACTTGAATACCAGTCATTTAAAATTTGATTCTCTTTGTTGACAGTCATTTTAGAGTAAATGTTAGTGGGAGTTAAATGTAATAATGGATCCCAGTCAAGGAAGGGTAGGCTTGTAATGTCTATTTTTCTATTACTTTTTTGTGACTTTACTGCAAAAGTCAGTAAAACTGGACTGCATTGAGTGTTTCTAAGGATTGCTGTTGGTTCTATTTTGCAGTAAGGACTCAGATATCTTAACTGTTTGTTAATATTAATTCTGTTTTCCTCTTGGTCAGCCATTCAAATTGTAAAACTGTTGGTGTTTCTTCTACAGCTGAGATCTTTCTTTGAATTAACTTTACACGTTTGAAAGAAAATTATGATGTGTTTGTCTTGTGTTTTGTAACCAGTGACTTTTCTATTTGGACACAATGAAATTAATTGTGGCAAAATTGAGGTTGTCTGCCATCATTTATAGAACTGTATTTCTTAAAAAAATAATCTTTCAGTGCAGGTAGCGGCAAAATGTATGTATTATTGTCATGCTATTTAGAAGTTGTGGTTCAGTGTACCCTGTTTTCTATAATCTTTATTAAAAAACCCCAAAACTTAACAGCACTAAATTCTGCATGTCTAATTCTTCTCTTTTTCTGTGTGGCATTATTTAAAGGTAAACACTGCTCTTTTAATGTAGGTTGTGAGTGCTGCATGTGTGCTTTTCAGAGCAGTAGTGTGAGGAAGCTGGCAGTGGAATGGCAGGACGGCCTCATCCTTATGACAGTAACTCCAGTGATCCAGAGAATTGGGATCGGAAATTGCATAATAGACCTCGTAAACTTTGTAAACATTCAAGGTAGGTGCTGTGTACAAACTATTGCATCTCAAAAACTACAATAAAAGTCCATTCTAAAGGCTACTGTATCTGGTTGTGGCAAGTCCTGTCATAAATTTTGCAGTTCTTCTTAAAAGGAATGCTTCTTAATTCCTTTAAGAGATACTTTCTAACCTAAATGATGTGTCAGCTTCCGTATCTGTGCTTAGGCTTGTTTTGCTGTGAATGGGATTTTGGTCTTTAAAAAAACAAAACAAAACAAAACCAAAACCTTGTGTGCATATCAAGTCACCAGTTGAGTGACTACATATGTGATTTTTATTTACTTTTTTTGGGGGTGCTTACTAGGAGTTACTTTCTGTTCATCACTTAGTTGTCGGTGCTCTCTGTTTAGGTAGCATATTTAAAGTATGCGCAACTTGTTCAAAGTGATAACCAGTAGGTGCTTGCATGCAAGTATCACGCTCTGTAACACTTTTTTTGTAAAGCTGTGTGTCAGATCTTGCTTTTGCCTGCATCCCTCACTGTAAGAATCTTTAAATGCTGCTTGATTTGAAGACATTATGAAGCTAATTAGTGTTTTTCCAGCACACAGTGTTCTAAAATGAGCTAAGCAAAGCAGTTAGTCACCTGGCAAATGTATGCGAAGAAGCATGTTGCTGGAAATATATATATATGTGTGTGTGTGTGTGTATATATATATGCATCCAAATAAGTGTGTATCTTCCAAGTACTTTGCCCTTTTAGAAGTGCTAAATATAACTAAACCATCTCTGTCAGCAAGCTAAAATTGTTAGTGATTTAAGATTTCCTACTCACAAGATGATAGGAAAACTGCTAAGAAGCACATTCAGTAACAGCAACTTAATTTGCATTTTTATTGCATAGATTCAGATAAACTGGACTCAAGTGATGCCCAAAGTATTCTACTGACAAGTAATATTGTGGGTTATTTTCCTGTCATTAATTATTGGATAATTGTGAGGCATCCAAGAGGGCAGGAAAAAAGAATGCACCAATAATTAAAAGGTTTACAGGGAGGCCCACTTAATTATAGTCCTGTCTGATATGAGTAATGGAGCAGTTGACACAGAACTGAAGAGGATGGCTGGTGCTACTGGTCAGTATAGGCTTGTGAAATATAGCTTTGTACAGTTGATGTTTTTATCAAGGTGGTGGTGTCTGGTAAGTGGTTGATGTGTTCTTCTTACTTAGGATCCAAATCTGGCACAGTATCAGTAAATGAACAATATAGATAAAATAAGGCATTGTATGTGAGTTGAGGACTGTTCACACTGAGGTCTCAGTGTGATTGTAAATGGGTGATTCATTGCTGAGTCTAGTTCATGTAGTTCATCTCTGATCCTGTGTTACCTCCCATGACTGGTGGTCTGGAGTAAAACCTAAGACTGATATTGATGAGATGACCTATTATGAGGAGAGTTAATAAAATGGAATTTGTTAATAGCATGTGATCTCAGTAAACTGGGTGCAAATAACCATGCAGTCTTCATATGGCTAAGTGCAAAGTTAAAACATCTAGGAGCAAATGTTAAAACATCTAGTAGACCATTTCTTGTAGACTACTACAACTCTTGATCATTGGTAGTATTGACACTATAGAGGACACTGTCTCAATGGGTAGTCAGTTGAAATTAAGTCTCCACTAACATCGTACAGTCAAAGGGCTAATGCAGCTGTTGGATGTTTGGTGGAGCTATTGGAAATCTGGTATCAGCAGTTGAGGGAAAATTTTGATTAGAGGGGATTCTGAAGGCATAGAATCAGAGAATCAACTAAGTTGGAAAAGACCTTTAAGTTCATCACATCCAATCATTACCAGGACTGCTAAGTCCACCACTAAACCATATCACTAAGGTCCTTATCTACACAGTTTTGAATGCTTCCAGGGACCCACCAACACTTCCAGGATTCATAGAATCGTAGAATGGTTTGGGTTGGAAAGGACCTTAAGATCATCTAGTCCCAACCCCCTGCTGTGGGCAGGGACACCTCACCCTAGACTATGTTGCCCAAGGCTCTGTCCAGCCTGACCTTGAATACTGCCAGGGATGGAGCATTTATCACTTCTTTGGGCAACTTGTTCCAGTGCCTCACTACCCTCACAGTGAAGAACTTCTTCCTTATATCTAACCTGAACTTCCCCTGTTTAAGTTTAAACCCATTCCCCCTTGTCCTATTGCTACAGTCCCTGATGGAGAGTTCCTCTCCAATGTTCTTCTGGGCCCTCCTTAGATATTGGAAGGCTGCTGTGAAGTCTCCATGCTGAACAGCCCCAACTTTCTCAGTCTGTCTTTGTATGGGAGGTGCTCCAGCCCCTTTATCATCCTTGTGGCCCTTGGACTTGTTCCAACAGTTCCATATCCTCATGTTGAGGACACCAGAACTGCACATGGTACTCTAAGTGAGGTCTCATGAGAGCAGAGGGGCAGGTTCACTGCCTTTGCCCTGCTGGTTGATTCCACCACTTCCTGTTAGGCCTGTTCCAGTGTCTAACTAACCTTTTGGTGAAGAATTTTTTATCCAGTCTAAACCTCCCCTGGTGCAACTTGAGGCTGTTACCTCTTGTCCTACCACTTGTTACCCGGGAGAAGAGACCAGCCACCTTATCTATATGTCTTCCTTTCAGGTAGCTGTAGAGAGTGATGAGGTCCCCCCTGAGCCTTCTCTTCTCCAGACTAAACACCTCCAGTTCCCTCAGCCGTTCCTCATCAGACCTGTGCTCCAGACCCTTCACCTGCTTCGTTGCCCTTCTCTGGACCCGCTCCAGCACCTCAATGTCTCTCCTGTAGTGAGGGGCCCAGAACTGAACACGGGACTCGAGGTGCAGCCTCACCAGTGCCAGCACAGGGAGATGATCACTGCCCTGGCCCTGCTGGCCACACTATTGCTGATACAGGCCAGGATGCTGTTGGCCGCCTTGGCTGCCTGGGCACAAGCTGGCTCACGTTCAGCTCCGTCAATCAGCACCCCCAGGTCCTTTTCCATGAGCAGCTTTCCAGCCACTCTTCCCCAGGCCTGCGGCATTGCAAGGGGTTGTTGTGGACCAAGAGCAGGACCTGGCACTGAGACTTGTTGAACCTCATACCACTGGCCGCAGCCCACTGATCCAGCCTGTCCAGATCCTTCTATAGAGCCTTCCTACCTTCTAGCAGATCAACACTGCCGCCTAACTTGGTGTATTTAGAAGTCACTAAGTATGCTTTGAGACAGGAAAAACTCAAAGATTAAATAATGACATCTTGATTATCTAAAGAACATTGCAGAAACAGCATTATGATGATGAGCTTTAGTCAGTAGGGAAATTTGTAATAAAGTGTAGTAGTGGGAAGCTGAAGCTAAGTAAATCCAATGCAGAGAAACAGTGCACATGTCTTACCGTGTGTGGTCTGTTGTGGATTATCTGCTTGAGGGAAATGTTTATATAAAAAGCTATGCAGCTTTCTGAAAAGATTATTTGATGCAGATAGGAGTTAACTCTAAGTCTGTGGCCTATACCTTTCAGAAAGGCTACTGTTGATCATTTTGTAGGATTTGAAGTCCAGGTTTGCACATCAGAAGGTATGCAATCTGTGCCTCTAAAATACTTGCAGTTAAGTTGGATATCTTTCTGGCAAAATACAACTTGTGTTTCCAGTAAAATGCTGAACAGCCAGTGTTTTACTGGAAGCCTTTAATGGGCATGGTAGGTATACAGTATTCAAGCTTAATTCTGACTTTTTTTTCCAAATAATGTAGACCCATTTTTGGAAATCTTTGCAAATGAGACTCCAACTAGTAATTTGAGGTCATAATAGAATAAGGAATAAATTAAGGAGAAATATTTTGTTACTTTGTTCCTTTGAGATACGTGATTACTTCAGATAATCTAATTATTGGAAATTAGTATACTCTATTCAAAAACCTAAATAAAATAATTGGATTTTGGGTGGCTGAGTATAGACATATTACTACCATTTCTGACTTGACACTTTTTCTCCAGACAAATGAAAATCTGTGTGAAAAATTCAGTGTGAGGTAGAGAAAATGCTTTTGGAGACTCAAGTTTTCATGATACAACTTGAAGAGAAGTCTTCTGTTAAAAGGTTTGAGTGCTACAGTTTTATTAGTCTTGTACATTCAAAACATGCCTTGTTTTCATAAGGAAAAAAAATATTCAGGTTTGAGAAGTGTAATGGTGAAATAGGAGCTTTTGTTATAAATCTCAACAAGAGAGTAATATTTAAGATAGATGCTTAGCTTGTCACTCCTTGGTGCTTTGAAGTGTTTAATCCTCCAGCCTTAACATTCTTAAAATAGTTTAAATAATTTTCTAGACTCATGGAAAACATAATCTAGGACCGTGAGCCATCCTTCTGTGTTTAAGGCTTATGTGGCAGCAAGGAAAGCCACAGGACTCGGCTCCCTTCACTGTGCTGTCTGGTTGAGGCAAAGGACGTGTAGCAAAACTCTAAGGGGTGTATGTATTAAGCAGTTACACAGGTTAGCGTTTTATCTTTTTAGTTTGGCAAGTGTCCAATTTTGTTAAACCTCTGGCAAGTTGTGCCATTGTTTTCTCTCCTCATTTTTCTTATCTGTTCTGACATGGGCTGTGTAATGAAAAACTCAAAAAGGAGAGATTCAGGAAATAAGGATGAAAAATACAACACAAATGATCCCTCATATGAATTTAAAGAGCTTGACAGAATGGAATTTTATGGTGTTAAAGCTGACTGTAGATAACAATACAAAGGGTTTTGTTTGTCCAAGCTATTTCAAAAAATCTTTGAGATGCTTTGACTTACCCAAATAAGATGGAAGAAAACTTTTAGGAACCATATGTTGACTAAACAGTGACTAAGGTTCAAGTAAATGGTCTCTGAATTCGTATTTTCATTATTAGGTATTTCTGGTTTGTATTTTCTTTTTAATTTTTCATTGGTTATTATCTTCCCACATGTAATTTCTCTTTAGTGCTGTGGTTTTTGTCATTTTTGGGAGACTTTAATTCTAATTCTGCTGTACTAGTGCTTTCTCTGGAGTTGTGTTGAAAAATCTGTGGCTTAAATTTTAGTCTTCCTGAATATTTGTCCTGGATTTTATTTTCCAAATCTGCTTCTGTTTTAGTCCCATTTGATAGTTTCTTCTTTGTTCATTCTATTTAGGTAGTATTAGATTCAAAGCCCTGCCTGCCCTACTACGTAAATGAACAAAGCATGGCTGTACTATGATTCTGTTGTCATGACTCCTGAACCTCTTGAATCTTGGAAAATCTTCCTCTTTGAAAAATTTTCCATAGATGATAAGTTATTGTGGAGATGCTGAATGCTGAGATTTTTTTTTCCCCTAATATTTTAGCATGCTGGGAGGACACATTCATGCCAGGGGGCTAGGAACCAGGTGATCTTAAGGTCCTTTCCAACCCTAACTATTCTATGATTCATGGGTTGTGAATGGAAGTGCCACTTGCCTCAACATTTTGTATGTTCATGAAGCATCCCCAGAAGGGTCCTTTTCTCGTCTATGGAATGATATCAGACTGTATAATCTGTTCTCCACTTCAGGATGGGTATTATTTCTCTTCACATAACATGGATTTCTGCAGTTGAACATTTTATAGCATAGGGCAGGCCTACACAATGTACAATATGAAAACAATCAGGTCTACTTTCACCATGGGCTCAGGTCACAGTCTGTGAATTACTGTGCATTGTATGCTTTAACTGTAAACATGCCTGCTCTTAATTGCAATCTGGTGTTGGCAGATCAAGATCTTTTCATCTAGATTTTATTGACATCAGGATGTAAAGCCCTCGGAAGAAACTGAGATGGTCTGGGAAGTAGTGTTCTTGGAATCTAGAAAAATGGGCTGCGCTCAGTGATGTCTTTCAAAAGTATCAGTCTGCCAATCTCTTATGGGGTATCTGTGGTATAGTGAGTGATCTTAAACAGTTGTGGGTTTTGTGGTATAGTTTGTTTTGTTTCCCCCTTCCCCTCCCCCCCTTCCTTTTTGACATCCTTTATTTCTGAAATGGCAGCTCGCGAATGCTTCTGAGAAAGAAAACTTAGTGACTTTCTGTGCAAAAGCACACTAAATCCCCTTGAACTTCTCTAGCACATAAATGACCTTTTCCAAATATCACTGGATATTATTTGTGGTGGACTTGGGCATCATGCAAAACTTGATCAGACCCGACTTTAAGACACAAAGCACTTTAGAGGTGAAACAATTATGCTCAGAACTATTATGCCCTAGAATTTTTATGGACAACTTTCTTCTGAATTGCTGTCTGCTTGTTTCTGCTCTGGGAGTAGAAAGTCCGATGGCTAGATACAGGTTCAGTAAGCGTTTGGGCCCAATTCTTTTGAATTAGAACTTCTGAAGCTGGTTTTTAATAGATCGGAGGTATTTTCCAGTTTAAAGGAGGAGAATATGCTTCCAAGTTTCTTAAATTTTTACCTAACACCCTGTTTTGAAAATGGAATAGGAATTTGTATATAAAGAAAAGACAACCAGTATTCTTTTATGGAGGGACATGTATTTGGGTAGCTTCACAAAAGTCATAAGGTGTGAATGTATACCTACCTAGAAGTTAATTCCTTGCTGCTTGATCACTTTGGCAACTGAATGCTCATGGGCTTTTTGTTTTTTGT
Organism: Nestor notabilis; assembly: GCF_000696875.1. Lineage (NCBI taxonomy): Eukaryota > Metazoa > Chordata > Aves > Psittaciformes > Psittacidae > Nestor > Nestor notabilis. The sequence continues at coordinate 62,943 of NW_009912469.1, read as the reverse complement.
CATTATTGTTTCTTTCCTGAAATGGAACTGAATTACTTAGAAATATATTACTTGTGCTACAGAGTGCCCACTGAAGACCAGAATTGTGAATATTTAAGATTCTGGAGCAGGAAAATGTTCACAGAGTTGCTGTATTGACCTGAGGAAAGATCTGTAGCGCTCCCCAAATAAAGCAGAGAATTCTTTCTGAGGGCTTTCTTGCTGGAGATGGAGCCCAAGTTAAGCATGACTGCTGGACTGTGGTTCTACAAGATTTTGGTGGATGCATGTCCTGGCCTGAGGGTAGTTTTGTGAGAACTGGGAGCTAGTCCACCCATGGCATGTTATTTGTACCTGAAATAGGAGTAAAGGAGAACAAAACATTCTTATTCTGCTATGGAGAAAAGACCCCGTATAGGGAACCAGTGCTGAAAAAACCTAGGTACACTTCCACTTTTTCTTGTTGCTGGGGGATTGGTCTATTGGAGGCAAAAACAAAACAAAACAAAAAGCTGGAGAAAAATGGCTTTTCCAGATGCTTTCTGTATATAGCTTATCATAGCCATGTCTTCCGTAGCTTATTTTGAAGGGAAAAAAGGCTTTCAAGACTGCAAATGGTTATTCTGTCCCAGGGCATGGGGTGGGTGGCTGTGTGAACCCTCACAAGACCCTAAAAATAGGAGAAAATGCATTGGCTCAGGTAGTTGAAATTGTGTGAGCAGAAATTTTCTTTCCACATCTGAAGAGCTGACTTCAGTCTTAGAATGCCACTGTTCTCCTGCCTTTCTAATCACAAGTCTCTTATTGACTTCCTCTTTACAACAGCAGTCTTTTGCTGAACAATCGCCCTTATTCCTTCAGATTTCATCATATTTTAATTTCCACTCTACCACTTACGACATCTCGATTTTTATTTATTGTAAGAGTTGCTTCTAAGCTATTTCTCCAGTGTATAGTGGCTCCTTAAAACAGCCTACAGACATTCTAAAAAGAATAATTTTAAAAAAGCTGTAGCATAATGCTTACTTACCCTCCCCCAAAGAAAAAAACCTAAAGAAAAATTCATCCTGACACATGCGTTGTGCTCCGTGGGCTTTACTTGTCAAGCATTTGATGACCTATTGATGTGAACATGTGCTACATCAGGACTCGGTGAACTGATTTCTGGTGGTTTTTGTTACAAAGCATAGTAGATTTTTTCCTGGCTTAGACTTGCTGGAAAAGGGATGTCTGTAGTTAAAATAAATGGAGGCTGTGCTGCCTTGTTCTCAAAAGGCTATTGCTGTACCTGCTTATGAACTCAGTGCAAGGCGAATTAATTTCAAATAGTAACCCAGGCAGACTTTACAGGAACAAATTAACTGTCCCCTGAAACTTGCATGGATTTGTCTATCTTGAATGATCATGAATACAAACGAGATGTGACAAGAGAAAGTTGGCAATAACCTTTTCAGATGTGGTGTTTGTGTGCTGAAACCCAACAAGCTGGCAGGACTAGAAATAGCTTCGCAGATGGTACTTGGCACGGTAGCGAGCAGCTCTGCTCTCGCACACTCCCCACCCTGCCTGTCAATTGTGGTACCCAATGGCTGCTTAGAGATGGGGAAACGGCAAGTATGAATTCAGCTCACAGGAGGCTGCGAGGTCAGACGTCAGTATTGCACTACGCATGGCTGAGTCAGTGACTGTGAGGAATTGAATTGAATTAATATCTAGAGGGGGTTTGCGTCTTTGAACACTTAATGGACCATATAGCTACAATCTCTTATCCTTGAGGGGAAGATGATGGAGGAAAAAGTAAGGCTCGCTGATGGTGCAGTGAACTACTGAAGAAATGATGGGAATATCAAATATGCTGAACTTAAGTAATGCCAAAGGATGCTGATCTGGCTTTCAAAGCTGCCTTTTTGGAAGGAACAGAATTCCTTTGTGCTCTGATTTCAAAATTATTTCCATGCTTTTGTATTTCCTCCCTGATAGATACAAGAGGAAGGTGCGTATCTGTTAACAGGAATAATCTGTGGGCATTATTCAGGAGAAGAATGAGGAAAAGGAAAAGTGCTGTCCTTTGTGTGCACTGGTCAATTGAAATGTCTGCTGACAAAGAACAGACTTCAGGGGGAGGAAGAGGGGCATGAGCGTTGTCATTGTGTAAGTCCTAGCAATATGAGCAGAACAGATTTTTTTTTCTTCTAAAGCCTTATAGCATTGTATCTGTAACTTAGTGTATAGATAAAGCTCTATATCCCTATTCTACAAAGTGTTGATTATGTGAATCACCATAGGAAAGGATTTTGATGCAAGTTTATATTTTAAGAGGAGTTAGTTAATATAAGTTGTAGAAGATAAATGGAGAAAAAAATGAGTAAAATCTTGGTTAATATTCCACCGCTGCGTCCTTTTAATTTAGATCAGGCTTTAGGGTGGTTTTGGGAGGTAATTAGTATGTTGGTTTAGCACAATAATTCTGTGTAAACATGAGCTAGTTTTATAAAACCAGTATGCTTATTCAGTAGGATGCATGTGAAGTTTTTGTATTGGAATACATGCTAATTGTTTTGGCAGTAGAATAATTATTTTAATCATTAGTAATCTATTCAGAGCAATATGTTATGTATAAAGACAAACTGAAGCTCTCCTTCCACAGATGACTCCAAAGCGTCATTAAACTGAAGAACATTTACTTTTTCTTCTTTTTCTTCTATAATTTTTTTTTTTTTTGAAGGAACAGCTCTTCCATTATGGCAAAAATAGGAAGCATACCAGTATGACAAGTGTGCCATTTTGAATGGTAGTCTTTTTCCTCCTTTACATAGTATTGAATAGGTTTGCTGAAATAAAGCCTTGAGCGTACTTGGTTTCCTTTGTAGGCAGCTTCTTTTAAAGAAAATGCCTCTTCCCTTTACAAAGACAGAGCTTTCTTGATCCTGATGGGGGGGGGGGGAATAAATTCTGTCACTGACTTAAAGCTCTTGAATGGGTGCAGTGCTAGTGTCCTAATGTTCCTTTGCAGCCAGAAAAAACTGCATATTGAATTTATGAAGATAGTCTAACTATACCAGTATTCATAGGGTCTTATTTTGGTTTGTCTTTGTCTTTCCCTCCTGAAGGAAAGTGATTGATAAAGCAAGACTATTACCTTTCCTTTATAAACTTTTGGGTATTAGATGGTCTGCGTATGTGGGGTTTTTTCCAGCTTTAGTAAATGAGGAAATGAGGCTGTAGGTTTAAAATATTGGGTTTGTTTTTTCTTTCTTAGAGTTTTAAATTAAATGCAGTGTGTTATTAAGCATGCAGGAGAAAATGTTGCTTGTTGTGCCCCAGTCAGTGCCCATGACTTCCACAGCACAGTGTGCAGCTGGCAGTCATCAGCTGGGAAATTAATTGAAAGTTGACATTGCAGATACTTCTTTTCAGAGTGAGATAGAGATCTGAAACTATAATGACTTTCTTGGAGGCTTGTGGTAATGCACTGTGCAGAGCACCACTGACTGTTGTAGGCTGAAATTACAGATGAATATAGTGTGGGAGCCAGGTGCTGCAGGAGACGAGCGGCTTCCGGGCACTTTTCATTATCAGCAGTTCTCTGCTGTTTGAGAAGTACTGGCATTTTATCTGGTCTGTATAATGCTTCTGGGAACCACAGTATCCTCTAACAGTTTGCCTGTCTTTGCAAATGGGGCAGCTCTGCTTTTGTCAGTCACCTTTCCATCAGAGTAGGTAGGTAGATGCATCAACACAACTAGGGAACTCCCTAGTGAATGCCAGTTTGGCTTGTCTGCATCGCTGGGGACAGGTTTGTAATTCCACACATTGCGGTTACGGAGTGAAGGTTTTTGTATTTCCCTGCAGAAACAACAGTCTGTCCCCAGTGGCTTTGTTAGAGGGGAAAAAATACTATTAACAAGTTCTCAGGTAAAAAAGCAAAAATATTTAGTAGTTCTCATGGGATTTTTCGTGGTGTTTTGTTTGGTTTGTTTTTTTTTTTGTCATTTGCAACTTCTTCTAGAGCATCTGTATAGGAAAAAGTAAGCCACTAGTCATTTTTCATATGTATTGGCCACAGATACAGTTCTTTTTTCAGCCTAACTGGTAAGAGTAGCTCAGTGACAGAGTTCTACTAGTCAAGTATTGCAGGGTAAAAAGCCAGTGACTATCTTTTCTGACATGCTAGATTCTACCTCTTTATCTTCTCTTTGTTCAGATTTAAACTCGTTTTAGTTGTCTTGTTTATTACAGAGCAAAGCTGTATTTCAGTGGAGTTATTTGTCTGAGTACATGTGCTGCTGAACGAATGGAACTTTGGATTTTGTCAGGTATATATCCATATAATTGAAGAAACTTTTTTTTTTTTTTTTTTTTTTGGTACACTGTGACTCAAGAGTGATAAGATTTAAGATTGACATTTTAGATTACTGTTATTAAGATGAGTGAAGATTTATGATTCAGATGGTGCTGTCTCAAGCCAAACTGCTCGAATTGTCAGAAATCTTGCCATTTTGGCTTTCATCTTGCATCTTCTGGCTAAAAGATAATGTGCTAGTCTCACAGTTAGCATTAATCTGTACATCAAAGGGAGGAAAGTACAAAAAGCAAGCAAATGAGTGGTGTGACCAGCTGCAATCTGAACAGCTCCTTGAAATTATTTACCGATCTCTCTGCTTCAGAAACGATTGATTTAATATGTCAGGATCCGGTCCTCCTCCAGCTGGCATCCTCAGCCTTTCTTATAGCATGATGTGCTGAATTGATGGCTCTTGTGTCAGTGCTCTGAAGGACAGACATGGTTGGCAGTGAGAGGCACACTGCCCCTGTCCTCCCCGGCATGTTGACTGTGTGTACCAGGGCAGAAGTAGCCCCAGTTCTGATCCTGGGAAGGTATAGGTGAAAGAGTCGTGCCTGGCGTATTTAGTCCTTTATTCAGACACGATTAAAGAGGAAGTATGATGCCAGCCGAGTCAGTTTTACTTCCTGTAGCACCTGTTTTTCTCAACTCCTGTAAAGATATTGTTAACTAGTGTTTGCCCTACTTCAGTGTGAACTCTGAATCACTGTTTAAAGGGTAATGTGGCTTCTGATGTTTTTTTTGGATTAAGAATCACATTTTAATTGCCTTCTCTGATAAAATGTAATTCATGTCTGCTCCGCAAAATGCGTGATCAGCCTGCATATCCTTACAAAGGTTCACTTTCATTTTCTAGTGTGTTTCCCTTATTTAAAGCGAGTGCTTTAGCTATTGAGTAATAGTGAGTCATGCATTTCGATTCTACAAAATGTGGCACCTGCAGAACTCTGGTTTCTCACAGCATGGTTAGAAGTATTATCAGGGCTGGGATCACAGTGCTGCTTTAACAAAGGCCACATCACATGGGGCTTTATTAGGATTTGCTGAGATACATAGCAGTCCTGTGACAAAGTATGCGAGTACTCCACACACATCCACACACACTCACCCACCCACCTACCCTCTGTAGGATAGTTGGTTATACCATAATGCACAAATATAAATGCACGGATGAGATACAGAGGGGGTTTTATTTTGTTTTTTCTTTAAGTTTAACCATTTCTTGGGAAGTTTGGCTATAGCAGTAATGAATATCATAATATATAAACAGTGCCAGACTTTGGCTTCAAGTTAGATTTTAATTATAGGCTGTAATCCACATTTCCTCTTTACATTTCTGATAATTTGTGGGCATATTTTGTACCTATAAAAAAACGTTATGGTTTTTATGCATATATATGGAAGAAAAGGTGAAGAAGTTTTCCTACATGTTGATGTTCTTGAAAGGGAGGTTTGCAGGTCTTACTCTTGCTAACTTTTGCATATTTCACTTTGATAATATTGAAATTACCTTTTTTTTAATAGAGAAGTAAAACAAGTAAGGAGATGCGTGAGCTATGCTGAAATGCTGTATATCTCAACACATTCACAACTGCATTGCAAGGCCTGAGGAAAATTCTGTTTCCTTTTGCTGAAAGTGGTTGGATCATCTTTATTCTTGGACTCTGAGCATTTCCAGCCATTAGCAAGGCTTGCAGTTCTTATACTTTATTCCATAGAACTTTGGCTGACTTCACATCCTAAAGATGCATGTCTTATTGCAGTATATTTTAAGCTTGGCAGGAAACAGTATTGCAGTAGATTCTCTCTGCACCAAACTTCTGCTTTATAGGATACGCTATCCTTCCCTCATTCAAATGGGGTGGGGGGAAGCTTGTTCTCCTTAGCTAAGAGGTATATTTCTTATTCTTTGCATTGTGCTAATGCTTACTTTGTGCCAGTGTAAACTGCACAAGAGCTGTCATAGCCTTTTTGTTCTGATTTAAGCTCCTCTTCTCATCAGTTCCAGAAACCTGAAGCTGAAACCTATCATGTGTGCTTGGTGTTCACTTTTATGAATAGTCTCCATTTATTTTTTTGTTACTTCTAAGCAACTCAAAAAGAGGATATTCTGCTCAGCTTGCTTGTACAGGTTTTAAAAATTTCTTGTGCTTTTCTTAGGTCATTATTCTTACCTCTTTGCGTTCTCGAATCCTAAGGCATCCCTAGCAGTCGTATTTAAGGTCTCTTGGTATAAACTGTGGGATTTGCAAGCTGCAAGCAAGTAGGGCATTGAGGCTCCTGTGGGAAATTATGCCCTCTCTTTTGTCTGTCAGACCTTGTAGCTGTGCAGGCGTCTGTATCAGTATCTAGTACCTGAGGCTTTTGGAAAGTTCTTCGGCTAAACCCATAAATACGGAGTGTTGTCATGTCCACCCTTGAAAGGCAAATAGCAAAGGAACTGATTTAGCAATTCCAGTGGGGGTGCAAGGACACAGATATGCCTGTGCTGTCCTGAATCAAAATTTCCTTTTTTAAAGAGTAAAAATAAAAGGCGTAACTACTTATTTTTGGCAAAATTCAACAGTAGCTATTGCAAGTTGATATTTAATTTTTACATAGGTTGAGAGCACTGGATCTGCCTGGTTACATTGGTAGGTTTAATAATTAATTGCAAAATATAATCAGTAGCTTGATTTAAGCAATGTAACATAACACAGTCTAAAAAAAAAGCATCTGAAACTGTTACATTAAAATTTGCCAGTTCAGAACAAATGTCCTACTTGTTACTGAGTGCTGACTTTAGTATTATAGTTCATATGCTTGCTGTCTGGGTTGTGGTGCTTTACTGTTGTTCCTCTTAAGAGTGACTGAAAATGTAAAAGAGAATGTGCAGAAATAAACCCTTGGCTGTTGTGTCTTGATGTATCAACTAGTTCAAGGCTGACCACCTCTGTAAAGGGCAAGTTGCAAAATAAGGTGAGTCAGTACTAAAAGCCTGTCCTCCAAGAAGGGTTTTCCAAAAGGAGTTTCATTGGGAAAAAAAAGACCCCTAACTTTTAATTTCATGGTTTGATTAGAAACTCTAATTTAACAGAATCAAAATAAAATGCGCAGTGGTATTTGATTTGCCGGTTCTGGAAGCGATTCCTGTGGATACAGGTTCACAGGCAGGCTCGGCAGATCAGGCAGTGTCTCTGTAGATCACACAGTTATAAACTGGTAATTCTTGCTACTTAGTGTTCCAAATCATTGTTCATGTTTGTAAATATAAACAAAAGTACAGCAGAGAAAACAGGGGTGGATAATATTAGTCTTCAAAACATGTACATGGAGTGCGAATGTCTTTTGAAATTTTCAAATGCTGAACACTTCTCTTCTATGTTTTCAGCACCTCATCTCGTATTGCTAAAGGAATAGACTACACAAAAATGAGCCTCCATGGTGCAAGTGGTGGACATGAGAGATCAAGGGACAGACGCAGATCGAGTGACAGATCTCGTGACTCATCCCATGAAAGAGCAGAATCTCAGCTCACTCCATGCATCAGGAATGTTACTTCACCAACAAGACAATATCATTCTGGTGTGTTCAGATCTATAGCATTTCAGGATTCAAATTCTTAAACTTGACTGCTATTTTGTTAAAAGAGTAGCATGAAGAACATTATTTGTTGATGACACAACATAAATTGTTTTACATGTGCTCTGGGCTGGGACTATCCCTCTTTGATAGGTCGTAATTTTTTCTTCATCTGCAGTGTGTATTCCTACATGATGCTTTTGGTTCAAGTCACAGGAACAGACTCATTTTTCTAAGAAGATAATTGACTAAGCCTGCCCCTTGGTAGGGTTTAGGTGTTTGGAAATACAGGAAGCACTTTTTTTTTTGTGACAAAAGTTGGTTTGTTTCTTTGAATTAACACCAACTGCAATGCATAGCTTGTGTATAATGTTGAGTTGCTTTTTCAGTGCTAGAATGCTAATTTTTTCCCATAAAGGCTATGGGGAGGTGAGGTGGCTTTGTCTAAATGGTAGAAACTTCAGGTTCTCATATATGGACAGTTATCTTTGAAGGTTTCTTTAAGGAGAATAGATTTAACTGAAAGTACTTGCACTTACCAAGTTGCCACATTTTGAACCTGGAAAGTTATAATGTGTGTAAAGCTCATATAAACATATAAATCTATAATTTTATTTCTTTTTTTTTTTTTTCTCCCTTCCCTCTCTTCTTCTTCCACCCTCATTCACACTTAAGATCGAGAAAAGGATCACAGTTCATCTCAACCAAGCAGCCCTCGTCCTCAGAAGACTTCCCCTAACGGTTCTGTTGTTAGCATGGGGAACAGCAGCAGAAACAGCAGCCAGTCAAGTTCAGATGGGAGCTGCAAGACTGGTGGGGAAATGGTGTTTGTGTATGAAAATGGAAAAGAGGGAGCTCGGAATCTAAGAACTTCTGAACGAGTAACTCTCATAGTGGATAACACAAGATTTGTTGTAGATCCTTCTATCTTTACAGCACAACCTAACACAATGTTGGGCAGGTTTGTATCTTTTTTTTAACCTTTGATCTCTTAACTGTAGAAGAGAGCCATAAATGCTTTGTAGATAATAACACTGTCTAAATAGCTGTTGAAATCATTGCTACAGCTGATCTGCGAATGCCTAATGTTACCAGTTTGCAAAGGTCTTTAAGTAAAAATCAGATATTAGCTCTCTGTATTTGGCAGAGATACCAATAGATATCTATTACCGAGAGTCAAAAGAGTTCATAAGTAAATTAACGTTTCATGATGTACTCATTTCCTTCTGCCTCACTGGGCATTACTTCTGTATTCAGTCTGCCTTATTCCATCCCTTGTTTTTCAAGTTAGTTGTTTTATAAAACAAAGCAGTGAGTATAGATAGTCTGTTTCAAAATAGCGAGGAGAAAAACCTTGAAGGGATTTATTTTGCTTAATGGGCCTACCCTGACAACACTCAAGCTTAGCACATTTATCTTCTGATGTGTTTTATGGACAGGGAAATGTCATATAGTATAACAGACCAGAACCTCTCAGCAAAGAAACCTAATACTCAAAATGGTCGGTAGTTGAATGAAGGTCCACAATGTGTAGTATGTTCTGTGGGAACTATAATGAGCAGCATATTTAACATGTTTACTTGGTGGAAGAGATTCCTTAATTTACTTGCTCAAATACCGGCTGGTTTTACATGGTCCAAATGTAGAGAGCACTGCTTGCAAATTTGTGGTAAGAAAGCAATGAAGGTTTATGTCTGTGTCACTTTGGATTTGGCTTTTTCATTAAAGTGTGGCTGTTTCTCAGCCCATAACAATATAATAGTATTTCAAATACACATATATAAAGCTATTTGCCAAGGTACAGTTAACAAATATGATGAAATAATTTCTGCTTTGTTTAAATCACCACTGTGTGGGATAAATAGTACCTTGATTCCCTATTTTGTGAAAAGTCAAGGAAGAGTTACAGAGAAAGCAAAAAATGCTTCTCTGTGTGAACTGTAAAGGGAAATAAATAGAAATAGTAAGTAGAATTAAATCAGTGATGTGAGGTATTTGTATATGTATAATACACGGGTATATGAAAATGGCCAGGCTACCCTCACTAGGAATGTATCAGTGTGAAGTTCTGTAGCAAAGTAGTTTCCTTTTCCTCAGAGTAAATGGTGCTGCCTAATGCACTAGATTTTTTGTGTGTGTGCAATGCTGAGTTATTCTCCCTGTGGGACTGGTTCAAGGAACAAGCTTATTTTATCCTCTGCTAATCCAAAAGTAGGTTAATAAAGTTACGGAAATACAGTTCTAAGAGGCTAGTTATTTATAAACCCACTTTCCCCTAAAGTCAGTTCACAGGACACTAAACAGGAACAACTTAGCAGGTAAAAAGTAACTATAATAGGAATGTATTATTTGCCTTAAGCCTATATATAGACTGCTGGGCTCTATTTGTAAATAAAACATAGAATAGGTGGCAGTACTTTCTGTAAGCATATGGTGTAATTCTGAGTCAGAGGTGTGTTTTATAAGTTTGGGAAATTTTTGGGAAATACTTGTAGTTTTCCCCTTAGTGCAGCTTCACTTTTGTCCTAGTGGGGAGAAACACACTACCATTAAGTATGCGTATCTTCCTTCGGAATGTTATTTTAGCTTTTGAATTAACTAAGTCTTATAAATGAAATTGAAGTGAGTTGCATGGACCTGAACCTAAGTTCTGTTTCCTAAACTACCTCATATGTCTTTAAATAATGAGAATTCAACAACAAAACCCTTTTTCCTGCTACATTACCCCACAGATGCCAAAGAAGACTTGTTTTGGGTTTTCCCCACCTTTGTTACTGGCAAGAAATGACCTGGTCTGACTTTTGTTTTGATCAAAGGATATTAGCTGGTTAAGATTGAAGAATAAAACTAGTTTCTTGAGTTACACTATCCTGCTTCCTATTATCTAGTAGTCTTGCTAAACATAAAGCAAACTGAGCAGGGTACATACATACGAGCTACAACAGACTGGGTTTTCCTTGTCATTTCAGTACAATTTTTCAGACTTTACTTTCCAGATTAAAATAAAATAAAATAAAAAAAAAATTAGTAAGGAAATCTAAGCAAACTGCTTTTATTCTTGAGCAGGATGTTTGGATCAGGCAGAGAACATAACTTTACACGTCCTAACGAAAAAGGAGAGTATGAAGTTGCTGAAGGAATTGGTTCCACTGTGTTTCGTGCTATTCTGGTGAGTTTTCAGTACTGTTTAGGACAAGCACTAGGAGTATTAGGAGGTATAACTTCTTGATTTAGCAGTACTTGCATATCTGGACTTTGTGGATGGAATAAATATGTTCTTCTGTATTATCTAGAGGAGAAATGATGTTTGATACGAGAACACCCCTAGGCTTTCTGGACATGTGCATGAGAAAGCATGTGTGAAATGAACCAAAAAACTACTGCCTGCCATAAATTTATCCTCTCTTATGCATCTAGTTCAGATATTTTTGGCCCTTTTGGTGCTGAGATTAGATGAAACAAGTACTGGAAGTTGATTTAGCAGGTAACAGGAAAAAGGCAAACTTCAGTGTTAAAAGAAAATGGCCCCTTATATACTTCATGTCTATACAAAGAAGTAGAGCTGCCATGGTGCTTTGTCAGCAGTATCAGAATAGCAACAGCCGAGTGAATTATAGCTAAAAGACAGTGTACAGGCACCAAACCAATTGGTATTAATAGCTGTCACTTGAATAACAATTTTAACCAGAGCTCATTGCTCTGAAAGCAGCTCAAAAAATTGATCCATGTGAGGACAGTATAATTCACAAAGTTTAGCATGTGTTGCTCCTTTACGTGGTATGGGGTTTGCTTGTGGAGAAAGCATCATAAATGAAATGACAAAACGTTTGTCAGTGAGTTTTGAAGTGTGTTTTGTTTGCTTGATTACTGTAGGATTACTACAAGACTGGAGTGATACGCTGTCCTGATGGGATATCTATTCCCGAATTGAGAGAAGCATGTGACTATCTCTGTATTTCTTTTGAATATAGTACTATTAAATGCAGAGATCTCAGTAAGTACAGAATTTATTAAAATAATTTGTATTTTATCGACTAACTTAAGCAAATATGCAGGGCTGGGGGTGTTAATTCCAAATTGTATCCTTTATTGAGGTAAGGAACGTGGCTGACACTACTTGAGCAAAATCCATCCTTTTTTCTTTCTTATGCAGTAAAGCTCCAGAGACAGTGGGTGTACACCTTTAGGAAAATAATGTTTCTGGTATTTCAGGATCTGATATTCAGATATTTTTCTGCTGTGGTCAGCTCTGTGGGATACTTAAACTCTGCTGATGCATTTTTAGTACAGATACAGAAACATTAAGTGGTATCATGGTGTATGATGTCTCTTCAGCTAGTTCCTGCCCCGAGTGCAGCTGAAGCTTTGGCCAGTGTTTAAATGACCCGGCCTGTGTCTGGTTGGTGTGATCTCATGTTTGTGCAGTGCAGAGCTGAGGGCCAAGCTGTGACATTGCAGCCGTGAGATCTGTGCCTTCGCTGCAGTGCCGCAGCCTTGCAGCGTGCCGCCTGCGGAGTCATGCGCTCCATGCGCTTTGTCCTGAGCAGAAGGATTGAGCAGCTCATGCTGTGAGGGTTTTGAGAGGCTTATTTTTTAAGCTACTGCTTATGAAAAGTGGGTTGCATGCTCTACTGTATCAGCAGCTGGCTTAAGTTGTGTTTCTTCAGGGAAGCCTGAGAGAAGTCTTACACAATCAACAAATGTTTAGCAGTAGTAAAACGTGAAGAAGGTCTCCTCAAAGTCTGTCTGCCCAACATCATGTTACTATCTGCAGGACAGTCCTAATTAGTTTGAACTTCTGGTAAACATTTGAAAGAAGTTCTGATCTTATACAGACTAATAGTCTAAGTGTCTTTACAGCAGTCTGCAGTGAACTTTACAAAATGAACAGAACTGCTTTCTTACTCTTGCCTTCAGTTTTTTACCAAGCTTTCAAATGTGCCTATGCTTAAAATGTCATTCCAGGTGCTCTCATGCATGAATTGTCAAATGATGGTGCTCGCAAACAGTTTGAGTTTTATCTAGAAGAAATGATTCTCCCATTAATGGTAGCCAGTGCCCAAAGTGGTGAGAGGGAGTGCCACATTGTTGTGCTGACGGATGATGATGTTGTTGACTGGGATGAAGAGTATCCCCCACAGATGGGAGAGGAGTATTCACAAAGTAAGTTTATTTTTCTTGTTTCCGCCAAGCCACGCTATGGCAGAGGTAGCAGTAAATGTGGTTATTTAACTTTTTTGTACATAAGTGCTGTTAGCAAAGTCTTTACAACATTCTAATGACTCTCACACACACAAAAATCCCTTTAGTTTAGGTAGTTCTGCTTAACATTCTGCTTCAGAAGCATATGTGTGTGTTAATGTCCAAATCTTAATTAAAAGAGAAGCCAATATTTATTAATAAGGTTTTGTCAGTCAGTGAGGGAGAAGGAGTTATATTTTTAGACAGAACTTTATGAGAAAAATGGATAAGAGCCATGTTGACCATTGAAGAGCATCTAGTGTTTTGAGGGGGATGTGGGAAGGGAAGGTGTCTGTTAACTGTTAATATTTTGGAAGTACAACATTTTCATACATAGATTAGTTAAAGCACCTGTTAATGGAGTGCCCTGTCCTGCATCAGCACCGTCCTTGTAGCTGAAAATGTACCTTCAGTGTGAAAACTTGAATTTCAGGGTTTTGTGGGGGCATGTGGGAGCTTGAGATATTCTTTGTACTCCAGGCATACAAAATCTTGGAAGTCTCTTCAAAATATTATGGTTTTGTTTGTTGGGTGGGTTTGGGGTTTTTTTGGTGGTGTGTTTTGTGTTGTATTGTGTTCTGTGTTTTGTGTGTGTGCATGGGTTTGGCTTTTGGATTTGTTTTTTAAACACCACCAAAAAAACACCAGCCCTTACATTTTTGGAGGATACAAACCTGCAGCCCTGTCTAAAGAAAGGAAGATCAATGAGAGTATCGATCACATGTGGCTTTCTAATGTAGTAACACAATCAGCTCAGTTTTGTAGACCTTTCTGTCTCAAAGATGGCAGTTAAAAAACCCTCCTACCCATAGTAATTATTTATGCACCTCTTACATTTATACTTTTCAGTCCCTTCTTTTAAGGTGCTGTAATTTAAATGTTAAAGGTGTCCCTCTTGTTCTGCTTCACAAGTCTGGGTTTTCTGAAAGTGGTTTGCAGATCTCTTAAGTAATGGCAAGCAGAATGGAAAGGTTTTGGTTTTGTTTTGTTTTAATGTCTGCAGGAATTCAGCAAAAAAAGGGAAGAAAAAATGAAACAAAGATGTCTTTTCTTGTGGAGGTGGGGTTGGGAATACTCCCACCGTGATCTGCTCTGTGAATTGCCCTATTGCATTCCTGAATCTAACATCAAAACCCACCCTTCAAAAAAACAAAAACTCAACAAAAAACCCCAACTCAAACCTAAGTCTATAAACCAGGCTAAATTGATAGAGGGGAAAAGACTTGTGCAGCTGACCCATTTCACAGTGTCCTCAACCATTTTTCTTTCCCCTTATTCTGAAATAGAAATGAGAGTAAAGCAAAATAGTGAAAAAGATAAACCTTTGTGTTTTAAAAATACAAGTTTAATCTTTGAATACATTTTTTTTTCCCCTCTTTAAAATGTATCTTTAGTTATTTACAGCACAAAGTTGTATAGATTCTTCAAATATATTGAAAATAGAGATGTGGCCAAATCAGTTCTGAAGGAAAGGGGGCTCAAGAAGATCCGTCTGGGCATTGAAGGTAAGAGAGGCATCGCTTGCACACAGTTCTTTGGGGGAAGAAGGTCTGCAGCACTTCTCCAGTTTGATTGTCTCTGCAGCTGAAAAAAATTAGAGCTGGTGTTGTCCTCAATATTGCACTTAGGTGGTAAAATGTCCAGAGGGGAGTGGTACCAGTAACAACTGGTCCAGCTATAGAAAACCTGATTACAGGCTTGTGGCTAGTCTGCAAGACGTACCTAGCTGCTAGGCTTTTTGCAGAGACTTAACTGCTTTCTGCTGACTTACAGCTTGCAGCTTTTGCCATTTGCCCTTTAGTTTTCACGCAAAATCTCCTCTATTTGAAGTAATGATGCATTTTTACAGCTCTGTATATTCTGTTCTTAGTCTAGTGTCCTTTTTGGGGCTGGAAATGTGTGTGAAGTAAATATTTTCTTGCAGGAAATGTGAAACTATCGAATGGATCATTGAAATGCAAAGAAATTCTAATCTGAAATAAACATCTTGTAAATTAGGAGGCTGATCTGTAAAATCTCAGCTCTGGCTTTGTAAAAGACAACTACATTAAGTAGTCTTAGATTTATTTTTTTAACAACTGTGTTTCTTTGCATTTCATTTTACTTCTGAGTGTTGACCCAAATATTTAAAAATCCAGTCTTTACCATTTGCAAGGTTTCTTACCATTCACTCGCCAAGTTGTCATAGTTACATTTGTGATCTGACAACCAAAAGCAAATGCTTTTAACCACGTGTGATTTCTAAAATAAGTAAGTTTGTTCAAACAGACGGACATGGTGTTCAGCTGAGAAAGAGCTGGTGGTATGTGTAGTGCTGGCTAATAGCAGATTATTTCTGCTGGCATTCCTTTTTTTAGACAAAGAACAAGCGTTTGACTACTTTAACTTTAGTGCTAGTGCCCCATAATAATGTGTAACTTTCTAGTAATGAAAATTATTGCTGAGGCAGAGGAGGGCAATGACTTGATCACAGACAGCATAACCAGAACCAATGGCTGCTCCAAAACAATGCATTTCCATCATTTGAGAGGAATGTGCTGGGAGGAATGTGCTAGGATTGTGCTAGGGAACTTAAAGTAGTTGGAGTAATGCTGTCTCTGCTTCTGAGATCTCATTTCCTGCTTTCCTGGTCATAGTGTTTTAGAAACAGCCTGCTGCTTTTGGCTCCATGAAGGAGCAAGTAGCTTTGCCTGTGAAGTTTGGAAGAGTCGCCTGATGACAGTGTATTCATTGTTGATAGCACTGTAGCCTCCTTCCTTACAATTTGGTAGTTGAAGTGCCGACTGTGTGTTCTCCTTGCACAGATAAGAACACAAAGCATCTGTTTCCATTCAGGGTGGTGATGGTGACAACTGCTCATCTTCACTGTGCCTCCACACACTGTCTTCTTGTAAAAGAAGCCCCTGAGCTGCACAGTGCAGGAGATGTTAATGCCTGCTGTGCTCGGCTCCTTAGGTTACCCTACGTACAAAGAGAAGGTGAAGAAGCGACCAGGCGGAAGGCCAGAGGTGATTTACAACTATGTCCAAAGACCCTTCATTCGGATGTCATGGGAGAAGGAGGAAGGGAAGAGTCGGCACGTTGACTTCCAGTGCGTGAAGAGCAAATCTATTACAAATCTAGCGGCAGCGGCTGCAGATATACCCCAGGACCAGCTTGTGGTAATGCACCCTACCCCCCAAGTAGATGAGCTGGATATTCTGCCTATTCATCCTCCACCTAGTAACAGTGAGATGGATCCTGAGGGACAAAACCCACTGCTCTGATCTAGACTCTTAATAAAACAAAAGCATGCGACTTTAAAGCAACTCTGTACTTGACTCACACTACACTGCAATTCCAGGTTTTTTCCATTGTGTAACAGTGTTTAGGATATTGCAGTGCAGACCTTTGAAAAGACCAAAGGGAGAGCCCACTTGTTTTTGGAAAGAGTACAGATCGAGCATCCTGGGCTTACAGTTACATACATGTACGTGTTTACCAGTAGGCTTGTGACATTGGTGATTTGTATGCTGGACTGTCCTCACTCTGAAGCCCATCAGAAGCAATGGGATGCCAGTGGCTGTTGTTACACAGGGTTAGAATGCGCAATTGGAATGGATAGTAGCACTTTATAAATGGTTGATAAATGGAATTTGAAGCCATTTTTTATAAATGTATTGCACAATACTAACAAAGTGCTTCTATCAAAAGTATTAACTGTAAATAGTTTTGCTCTGAATAGGTTGACCCTTTTAAAGTTATTGTAAATGGTTGAGCACAAAACTACTTACTATTGGGTTTTTGGATTGAGGACATGATTCAATTACCCATGTAACACCTTGTTAAACTCAAAGTTCTTCAGTGAATTTTTTCACTTGTTTGCAGCGTGAGCCATGTTCAGAACTTGTGAACAATGGATAGGGGCTTTATCTTAAATTTTGCCTTACCTTAATCTGTTCACAAATATTTATTTAATACATTTTTCATAAGTGTCATGAAATAGGAAAATGCAGATGGTTCATTCTTCATTTATTAATGATTGTAAACAAGTTTTTCATGCAAATAAAGTTTCCATTATTTTAATGGGTTTGAATTACCTGTGATTGAGATGAAGTATACAGATGAATTCTGAAAGTAGCTGCTTTTCCTTCCTTGGGGAAGGGTGGTCAGTATTAAGCTAAATACTTGTTTTTTCAGGAGAAATCTGGTCATGTCAGGCTATCTTAACCTACCTTACTGTTGTGTTTTCCTGAGTACAAACTTGAACCTAGGAGTAAGGAACAATAGCTTCTCTGGAAACTTACTGTTGTGGCAAAGTGGTGTCAGTGTATGTAAGGCATCGGTTGTCTTCTTTCTTCCCCCAAGGCTAAAGAAATCATAAATAGCAACTGCTTCTAGCATGCACCTTCAGCAGGGTTTTATCAAATTTATTTATCAAAGTAAATGCTCCATCTTAGAACAAGGGAAACATTTATTTTAAAAATATTTAACTGTCTAATACATTACACTTTAACAATATTTATAGTAAAGGATTCTTACAAGAAAGAATAAACAGCTTTATGGTACAATTAGTATAAGAAATATCCACATGGGGACTGTTTTGCAGTGTAAAAACACACCATACATCTGAAATGGTCATTTGCATATAAAAGCTACCACTGATGCCAGTGAGTTGCACAGTGATTTAAAAAAAATTTCAAACAACAGAATCCAAAATATACAAGTATTGCAAGCTATACACAGCTAACCAGATCAACACAGAACACTGGAGCAGGTTATTCCACTTTGTCTGAAGTTACACATGGTAGGATGAGTTGCATTCCGATACAGCTTTTATGAAATTCATACATAAAAGCTTCTCAGTCCAACGAGTTTCACAGACTGTAGAACTCCACCAGTAAATGCACTTTGATATTTGGATTTCGGAGCCAGGTGCGTCATTTACAAGGGCCACGGCAAGTCGCTGAAGTCCACAGGGCCACCGAGGCCTGCGTCTGCTTCAAGAAGGCTCATGATTACTGCCATTGCTGCTTCGTCATTGCTGGGGCTGCTCGATCCTTGATCATTGTCAATCATATCAATGCCTATATGAGAGTTCTCCCCTGGAAGCATAAATACAGTAAGTAAGTTACCACAAGGTCAGGATTATTCACTTTGCTCGCTGCAGGCACTTGCCATATGACTTGAGGTAAGAGTATCAGAACAGGCTCAGCTATATGGGGAGTATTAATCTGTTTGATATCCAGGTTGCCACAGTTTTAGGGATACCACTGATACCTGGGTGCCAGAGGACAGAGGTTAGGTCCCTCCTCAGAAATGACCAGTACGCCTAACAGATGACCTCGTGAGCTATACCTCAAAATCCAGTCTAGACCAGCCTCCAGGACTCAGCCTAGCCTTTCTTCTTGCCTTCAGTTGTTTACAAGCAGTCCCAAAAAGCAGGGAAGGAGTTCAGTTAGTTCACACCGATTCAGCAAGAGAAGAGAGGCTTGTAAGTACTGTCTAAACCAGATTACAATGTAAAGTAAGCAGCAAAATAGCCTGCCAGGCAAACAGTGGCATGTCAGGGGCTTTGTGCCTCAGCTATAGCGTGCAGATAGCAAAAGCAAGTTATTGCTAAAAACCACCATGGTTTTATGTGTTTCACGGGTATTGAGGCAACTTAGTGTGTGCCTTTCACTTACCAAGAATAGAGGAGTTGTCAGAATATGGGTAACCAGAATTATCTTGGATTTGCCCAGACAGTAACCCAGCTGAAGAAATGTCTGGAGTGCCACCGTTCAAGATCTTGAAAGGAAAAACAGAAGCCACAAACCAGCATGAAATGTTGCATTAAGTCTAAAATTGCACTATATTGGATTTTTTATATAGGGAAGATGGGCTTTCTGCCACACCACCTACAGCCTAGCTAATCAGACTAGTTGTAAACCAGGAGCTATCAAGCAGACATCAGATGGACAGTGTATCACCACCAGAAAGGATGAAATCAAGTTGGTACTACATGCTAAACTTCTGAAAAGGCCACAGAAAATGCCCTCTGGGATTTCTGTGCGTAATCTTTGTAAGTAAGTGTTGCATCTGCAAGTGACAGTAATTACAGCTAACTACAGAAACACTTCTGAATTTACAAATACGGTGTATGTGTGAACTACTGTTAACCAAGGTCCTTAATTTTAGGAGTAAAATCCTCCCAGAAAGACTGTTTGAGCTGAGCATTGCTCCTGGCTGGCAAGTCTAACCATGTTTTGGTATGCAGCAGCTTGGCTCCAGAGCACCAGAGTTCACCAGAAACAGAAGAACCTTCTCCGGGATTCTTAAATAATAAGGGAATAGCTGAACCTGAGCCATAGTTCTGGGCTGCTCAGAGGTGTGTGCACTGGAAGGTAAGTACTTGGGAGCTCCCAAGGGCAGCGTCAGACGGAACTTGTGTTGTTTCTAGCAAATACTGTCTTCTAACTACGGAGAAATATTGGGGGGGTGGGTGTCCTCTTGGAAATACCCAGCTCTCCACAGGCATTTGCCTTGATTGCATTACAGTAGCCCCTGCTATATGCAGGTATTGTATTCCTGTAGAGTGGAAGGAGAAGAATAACTGTTCCTAGAATTGTAACTCAGTTTGTTCCAACTGCAAGTTTTATTTCAAAGAGCAGAGAGAGCCAGGAATAGACAGAAATAGGTGCTACTGGTTTATGCTCTGGTACAAGCAATTCCTATGTATAGTCATAATTTCTGGGGGGAAAAAGTAAGTCTGTGGCAATGTTTGAATGTACAGAATAAGCATCTGAACAAGTGTTCTACTTGCCTTGAATGTAACTACCATAAACAGCAATTTGTGAGACGGAAATGCAGCCAGGACAAGTGTTCAGGTTGTTAAGTATCAGTAACAGTACGTGAGCGTTACTCAGGCAGCCCTAGAATAAGGCATGGTACGTGGTATTGACTTAAAAATAAACTGTCAGTGCGCAGTAAAGCATCTCATTGTCGTATTCTGTGCTACAGCTGCACAGTAAAACTGCTGTGATTGATTTGAGCAGTGCTCAACCGACAGCACTTCCCGTGTTCGCCAGTACGTGGTGGTAGAGACTTTTTGGAGGAGGAGGAGAGCTGTTGCAGCTCAGTTAAAAAATAACAGAAACATCTAGAGAGCAGGTGGGTTCCAAAGCTGCCGGTGGTTAAGAACAAGCAGTCTCTGTGCTTCAGGGACTGCTATACAACGGTTTCTACCACCAGGATACTCTGACTTGCTGCTAGGCTTTTTCAGCCAAGCAGCCAGGAGGAGTTCAACGTCATGTGTAATTTTACATGCATGATCTCGTGTTGCTTTCCACCACTGGTTGTAAAGCTTGTTCTTACCTTCTTGCCTCCTGGGGAGGATGTGTCGGGTGGTGGTGTGCTGGTAATGTTCAATGGACTTGAACCGCAGCTAGAAGGTGATGATCCTCTTATCCTAAAATATGGATAATACAGGGAATGAATTTACCAGCAACTTTGAGACTTGGGCACTAGAGACCTGGAGTTTCGAATGCTGACTTTAGTGTCAGGAGGCATAAGGTGTTAAAAGCATTGCCTTCATTTTTGTGACTTCCTCCCTTTTTCAGTGTCACTCAGATCAGCAGTAGCAATGGTTTTATCTGCAGTTTGATGAAAAGCTGTGTGTAAATTGCCCAGCCTGCTCCTTGCTCTGCAAGCTTCACCTCTTCCCCCCCTTTGCTTGCTCCTGTACAGCCTTCACAGGGAGTCAGAAGGAAAAGGTCCTGGGTACTGAGGAAAGCCCCATCTTCTGTATTTGACTTCAATTTAGATCAGCTAAGGATTGGAGCTGCCTCCTAACCCGGGCTCCTTAAGTGAGCTACTGCTGCAGAAATACACTGGATGTTTGATTGATAGAGTTAATATTAAACTGGCCAAAGCAGTATTTTTCACTTCAATTTTCCATAGCTTGATCAAATATAATGTTGTTATTAATGAATAATGTATTAACTGTAGAACCAACAGTGAGGAGGAGCAGTTCTGGAGAAAAGCAATGGAAATGGGAATCTTACCCTTGGCAGAGCTCCCCTGGGAA
The DNA here is from genome assembly GCF_000696875.1 of Nestor notabilis. Classification (NCBI taxonomy): domain Eukaryota; kingdom Metazoa; phylum Chordata; class Aves; order Psittaciformes; family Psittacidae; genus Nestor; species Nestor notabilis. Next base: position 41,770 of record NW_009912469.1, on the reverse strand, counting down.
AGCTGAACAGAAGGCAGCTTTGGAAAATAGTAACAGCTGCTGAAAAAGGACTGGAACTAACCCAGGGTCTTGAAATGAAATGAAAACATGGGCGGTGAGCGATACTACTGCACTCACTTGAGGCTAAGTGTGTTACAGCTACTGAAAGGGGTGGTTAAGTTTCAAAGTCTTGGTTTGGCCTTGGTGCATCTGTTGGGTTTTTTCTTCCTGTTCTAATGTTCCCTTAAACAATGATGTAAGTAGTCTCTGGTCTGCAGGAGAAACAAAACTGTGGGAAATGGAGTGAATGTTTTCCCAAACTGCAGCTCAGGATGGCTGAATTACTGCCCCTAAACATCTGCTGGATAAGACCACTTTTACAAGGAAAAGAACAATTCCAAAGAGGAAGTTCATGAAGAACAGAGACTGTTAGCCAGTAGGAATGAAGTGATATCCACTGAAAGTACCTCTCACCTGTGAGGTGGCTGTTCTGAGAAGCAGCTCTGTGTTACTACAGTCTCTTACTGAAGAGTGCTACAAGACTTGTTTAACCCAGAGATGTACATCTTGACTCTTAGACAGAGCACCCCTGGGAAGGCAGAGCCAGCTTAATCCTTGTGTCCTTGCTCAAAGGGCTGTGGCAGGAGGGCACAAGCTGAACTTACATATCCACCAATGCTAAAAGCATGTGAGCAAAGTGAAAACAAACTATGTGCTTTTCTGGCACAGGGTCAATAGCTTTGGCAGTTGGAGGTTGTGCCGCTCACACCCTTAAGTCATTGGAAAAAGAACAGCCTGGAAAGGAAGTTGTTTCTATTTAGCTGTTCTTTTTAACTGCTGTTTCTGGTAAAGAGGTAATTGTCACCATTGCTACAAAAGTTCCACTATTAGTCTCTTACAGTAGAAAGCTGGAAGGCTGCAACCTTTTCATTCTTTCACCGTAGGCTTTTTGACTGCCCCAGGTGTTCCGAACAGGCACCTGTAGCTGTCTACTCATAGAATACAATTGGATCATTCTGTACTCAGCTTCAAGAAAGACTTCCTTAATTTCCTCCTGAACAACAACACTCATTTTCCTCTAACTTCATACCACGTTCTCTCACCTGTGAATCTCCATGATTTCTTCAGCAATCATCCTCCCTATTTTACCTGCCCCGGCTCTCGTTCCACCTGGAATTCCAGGCACAGTAGGATGGGTCCTTTTTGGGCCCCCTGCAATACGTAGAAATCTTCAGGTCAGGTAAAACCTTACAAACCTTTTCCAAAAAGCATTTGCATTTAGATATGCTTTGACAAGCTGCAGGACCTTCTGAACCCTATTTATTTGCAATTCCACCCACTGGTGAGTACTTTCAAATGTATGGAAAGCTCTGACTCATGCCAAGCTACGCTATGTCCCTCAAACATCCCTCTGCACCTGCAGGGATGTACCATGCAATAAATCCCGGCTCTTATTGGAATCTGGGCATTTCAAGCATCTGGTAGTACCTCTTATCCAGAGGTAGTACAGAATAACCTGTCAGGCTGGCTTTGTTCTGTGCCTGAACAGGCTCACCTCCAAACATGTCTGTTCCTTGTTTGTGTAAAAAGCTTGCCAGCAATATTCCATCCATTCAACAAGGGGTAAGCCCAAGCAACCCCAAGAACGTAAATAAGCCCCCTGAAAGTAACTGCAAGTGTCTAATAATGGAGGAAAAAAATGAGGTCTGAACAGTTAGAAGCTCACTGCTACTTTAGTGTGATTTCATACTTGCATAGCACTTCAGAGGTAGGGAGGAAGGAGCCTGATATACTCAAAAGCACAGCAAGGAAAGGATCATGTACTGAAAGGAGAAAAAAGCCCCTAGCACTGCTTATCCATAATGGGTACTTGTTGCCTTTCAAAATCGATATATAACAACAGCAACCCTCAGTATCTATGGCTCAGACCCCTCAGAAGGTGAAAAGGTTCACCTAAAAGGTCATCAAATCCTTGGCAGAGCCAGAGCCACTTGCAATTAAATAGTCCTCAGTTAACTTTCCTAGGACAAGAACTGTCAGTATGACAATATTCTGCGTCTGTTTTCAAAGGCCATGTTGTAAGGAAAAGCTTATCCTATTATAAGCAGTTCTCTATTTTTTCCCATTCTCAAAGGGCCCAGACATCATGTTATTGCTGTTACTCTACCTTCCATTACGAACCATCATGCCTACCAGCAGCTTCCCTTCCTGCCCCTCTTGCTGTCCCATGCTTTGCCACCTTTACTCCTCCACAGTTCCACTTTCTGAATCTCATCTTTCACAACAAATGTAACTGAAAAGCTCAGCTTTGCTGACGTCTTGCACTCTTCTAAGAGTATCGCATACAACTTAAAATGTAATTCCAGACACGTGTAACATCCTTGCTCTACAGCTACAAAGGCATACAAAGCTGATAAAAGTATTATCATCTCCCAAATAGGTCTCTAAAAGCAATGGGCCCCAAGCCTTTGGCAAGAATCTCAGCATTATCACCACTTTTCATCCATCACATCTTTCTATTCTACCTCACTGTCGCCCAGCTCCAGTAACGCTGCGTTATTAAATCAAGATGTGCTCTGCATTATGCTGCACATCACCTGTTATACAAGATTGTTCAGTGACCTGCAGCATCCATAGCCAGCACATGGTGATTACCAGAGGTCAGTCTTCATGTCCGGACAAAAAGCCAAATCCAGGGCAGGTGAGGGGTGATAAGCCAAGTGACCAACCCGTATTTACGATACATTCGCCCTCAGAGTAGTCACCTGCACTGACCATGGAACCTCAAGTCACTCTTGGGCGACATACAAATAGCACCAGCCATGATGCAAACACTTCTCCTCTATGTCACTCCTCCGACTCTGTTTATATTTGTTTCTCCTAACCAGCTCATTCGCCTCTCCCTGACCAGCTTACACCCAATGCTGGTATTTAAGTTCAACAGGACAAGAACCACATTTGCTGCACTTTTCTGCCCCAAACCTTTTTCCTCTTCTTTTTTTTAGGATATTAACAAATTCTCAGTGCAAAAGTGCAGCAGATTTGTGCACGCAGGATTAGCTGCTAACAAGGCATGACTGCCAGTGATTTCCTCACTGTACACTGGTTACCTTCTCCAGCCTGGAGCACGCTGTCCATGCTGTGTGGAGAAGCCGCAAGCTGGGGAAAGGCTGCATCTCCACTATCAAGTACGTTGGCCCTGTAGGGATCAAGAATTAGAAGAGTCAGTGACAGAAAACTCTCTGCCAGCGTGTCAGAATGGAATGCTGCAGGGTTTAAGCAGTTTGTGAGTCACTATCACCTCTGTGAAAACAACGCTGTGACTGACACCAAGGCTGGATAAACAACCAAAATAAACCACCATGTTATGACTCAAAGTGTGCAATGCAGAACTCAAACTGCTTTTCTCCTAAGAGAGTTCCTCTACACCAGCTATTCTACTCACCTGTACAGAAACCTCAAGGAAAAAGAAAAGGCGAGGGGAAGCCCGTACAAAAGTGAGGACCTCCTGTAAGTCCCCACAAAGACTGGAACCCCAGGGCTTCCCAAAGAAAGAAAGTGAGTGTATTTCTGCAGGCTTTCAAACAAACACATATGAAACAACTGTGATTATTAAACTAATTGCCTTCTCCCCAGGGATGCAGTTCTGGGTGGTTTCTGGACAAGATCCCTAATAGTTACACAGAAGATGTGCACACATTTAGGTCAAAGCTCATCTGAACACGGGGTAAAGCAGTCAGCATCTACCTGCAGCTGCTAAGAGAAGAATACTTACGAAACGACTGTGTTTGTTGAGACAATGTATTCTACTTCTTTGGTCCAAGGGTTCATGAAACTGAACCAGCGACTCCGCAATGTAATAAAAGAGCCATCTTTTATTTTGAACTTGTAGCAGTTAGTTGTTATTTTTTCTCTTGTCTGCAAAACTGAAGAGAAGCAGAAAGTCAGTAACCTTGTGTCAGACAGGCGCCACGAATACAAGATCGGAGCCCTCATCGGGGAAAACTCCCTCCTTTCACCCCTGAACTAAAACGCTATTTCTGTGGTCACCCCCCCCCACCCAACCAAAACCTTAAATATTCACTAAAAATCTATGGAAGTTGAAGATAGACCTATTGTTTGGCACAGGCCGCACAATGTTCTTAACTAAAGCATTTGCAAACAGAGAGATATCCACACTTTTCAGGTCTGGTTTTCTTAAGTACACGCTTGTTCCTGGTAGGCTTTAGAACGTCTCTTTACTGAACTATTAATAACTGTACCTTGCCTATGACATTCCGCAAGATGTCCTATATCATCTTGATGAAAATATTCATAACACGAAGTACCTAGAAGTTCCTGGGGTAAGTATGCCAGAATGGCTGTTGCCCTTGGGGAAAGGAGGGAGAGGAAAAGAAAATCAGAGGAAGTAAGTGATTTCAAGCTGACAGCATCGTTCCTGACAGGTTACTAACCCTCACACCGACACTCAGTGAGACTCGAGTAATGCAAAAAGGCATTTTCAGCTTAGAAGGTAAAACAAAGTACATCATTTATGTTCGTTTTAATTCTCAGGTAATTAGAACAGTACGTTAAACCAACAGCCCTCAGGTATTACATTTGACCTACCCCCACTGGAAGGGGTGCGAGACTTTCCTAATAGCTTTGGAGGTATATTGTAATGTTGAGAGTTTAAATCTGAAGAGGAAAAGGCAAAGCAGCGCTGTGGGTAAGTGATAACGAGCTATATACAGCAGCCCAACATGAAGTGAAAGGGTCATTCTTGAGGAATGTAAGCAACAGCTGGAAAAGAACTAAATACGAGTGCACGTGTTAAAACCCAACGTTTTGGGTCTTACTGTTTTAGAAATTCTTCAGAACTATCCACCTGCAGAATACATCTGATCTTTTGAAAAAGTGAGACTCGCTCATGAGCTGCCTCCCGCGGCGTGACAGAACCGCACGCTCTGAGCGACAGAAAGGCTAAGAACGCTCCCACGGTGAGCACCCGCTCCAAGCACGGCTGCTGAAGAGCTGGTATGTTAAAAAGCTTTCCTTCAATTTAAAAACAACCCCCCCCCAAACAACCCAATCAAAACCTGCAACCCCCCGAACCCAACCACCCAGATAGGCAGCATTCAGCAAGATCCTCCTTACTGCCAAGACTATCTATCATCTACTCTGTTTCCTCCCAAAGTCCACCAAATGAGCTGACACACCCCTGAAACAAACCCCAGCAGGCAGATCTTGTCAGTGTTTGGAGCGTGGGCTTTTCTACACTGTAAGCAACTAAACTTAAGCCACAGTCAATCTGAATCAGCCTCATCTGAGCAGTCTCAATCCATCTTGACAAGGCAGGGAAGTAAACAAGCCCTCCCCAACCAGCCCTACATAACCCCTCCATTAGCATCCTTCATCCACCTTTTGACAATGCCAGCTATTTTGAAGGAAGACCCATGTCATGTTTCTCTGCTATTCAAGAAAATTCAAGCAATTCTTTTGAGAAACATAAGAATTAGTCTTTTAAATAATATATAAAACTTATGTTTGAAAGAAAGTACTACTCAGGTACAAGTTCTCAAGCCTTTTCCACAAAGTAAAGCTTACAAAAAGCTTGCTTGCTTAGAAATACAAAGGATCACATACAGAAGTATTAATTCAGCAAAATGTGTCCAAGTATATAGTTAAATAAATGTATATGCTACCAAAGCCTAATGCAGCCTGTATAGCTTAACTATGTAGTGTTTGCCAAAGTTTTCAAAGCACGTAGTAATGACTGAGTCCTGTTTCAAGACAGGATAGCAGATTCTTCTGAGGATTATATTTACACATTCCCTTAACAAACAGGTGAAATGATCCCTGGATTATTCTAATAAACCACATTTGGGGAGGTTTTGTCATTTTAATTTAATCAGTAATACTGGATAAATACACAGCAATAGCTTTGAACTGGGTCTCAAAAACCAAAATAACCTGCAGTGAGGATTTAGGAAAAAGCTGCAAACAAGAGTTATTTCTTTTTCCAACAGTATTTACAGTGCTTTAAGTAAAGCAGTGAGTAAAGCAGTGTTGGGCAATGACTTATTGTTGAAGATTTTACAAGTATTCTTACCTCTGATCTACAAAAACAAATTTCCCATCTATTGCGTGTCGAGAAACATACTCTGTGGGTTTCACCCTGATCTCACCGTTGACTGGCTGGGGTACTACATGAGGATGCAGCCGTCCAATTGCAACAAGACAGCTTAAATTACAGCCCTCGTTATCTGGTTCATTATCTTCATCCAGTCCCATTTTTGTTGGAGGCCAGCTTTTTAAATATCCTGTACTATGAATAGTGCAAAAGCTTTTGCGGTCTGCTGCAAAAAGAAAACAGAAAAAACCAAAACAACAAAACCCAAAAAGAGCAGTTAGGTCACGGATATTGCTTTGGAGAACTTCCTCTCAGTTCTGCTGATAATGCACCTCCTCTCTTAACACAGGAAATTTGGGATACTGCTCACTAGAGGATTTCTCAGCACTCCTGCTTCAACGCAGCTCATCTGAGATAATGTGATAAACAATTTATCTATCTCTGCAAAACCATGGTTGGTACTGAAACACCACACAGTTCGGACCAGGATTGCTTTTGATAAGCTTTAAGTAGAAATTGCATCACATTTTATTATTTCAGCAAAGGATGTAAATCTCAAGGATTGATTGAAGAAATTAATACACTAAATAGATAAATAGGATGCCTCTTTCAACTTAACACGAGGCTCCTACAAAAAACAAGAACAATATATTTGCCAGAATAGACACTGTTTGGGGTATACAGGGGATAGCTCTGCACATTGGGATGAGGATGAAGATGCACAATGACAAGCAATACGAAAGGAGAACCCATATTCCTTAGCACTGAGCAGGCCTTAAAACTGCTAGAAGAAGACTTTCCTAGAGAGGCAGAGTAAAAGGCATATGCCTAACTGCACAAAGTGTCTTCCTTGGGGACAAACGCATGATCCAAGATTGAATCTGTGTCTGAAACCAGCAGGAAGTACTTGGGGCAGCTGTCACATCCAGATACAAAACACTCTAGTTAACTTCTGTTCTCTAAGTTGACACTTTCCACCTTAACACCAAATGTATTATCCAAGGTACTCAAAGAAGAAACTTTCAAATTTGGTCTAAACATATATTCCAACATGTCCAGAATAATATCCTGCAAAGCAAGAAAATATTACCAACTTTGATAATGTTATGACCAAATAATTCTGGTGTAGATATGCTACGTTTCCAGTACTCAGAATGTACCAAACCCGCTGATACACTCAGAATAAACTAATTTTTTAAGTTGGATATCCATCTAAGTATCCCTTGTCAAAGACGGAGCAGAGAAACAGAAAAACAGCTCCCCTCTGCTGCAGACATTTGCTAGAAGGTCAAGACTCAATATGATATGATCAATGTCTGAAGAAGATGCAATAACCACACCAGAACTGTCAGCACAAAGTGCTTGCAAAAATGTCAAGACAGCAGAGAGAAGAATTTGGCTTTACATGCTAACACAGTGCGTAAGAGCTACTGGGAGGTGGGTTGGGTATGAGGAAGTAACAGACCTAGGCATAGTTCAATATATTGATAAGAAACGTTGACTGTATTCAGTAATTGTAAAACTTTTAAGCACTGCAAATGAGCAATTGTATAAAAACCAGCCTGACAGCCATTACCTTTGGCAATAAAATGCGTAATTGTTACCTTTCTTCTTTGAACAGGTCGAAGGAAAATCCTTGTCTTCTACTTTCACCGAAGGTCTGTTGCACTTCATCCTACAAAAGAAGGACCGTCTTGCTCCAGAACACAGTCGTGATGGCCCAGGCGTTATATCTGTTTTAACTGGGAGTCCAGCTGTAGCAAAGAGAGGAAGTGAGGAAGCCTTCTTCATCAGGTGCAACGTTAACCATACAAAGTATTACATCATACTGCTCAACTGTACAGTGTTTCGACTTTGGTGGGACTTGCACAGAAGTCCTTTTACATCCTTCTTCAGAAAGAGAAGTCCTATCTTGGAGATTTTCCTGGAAGTGAGGATGTGCAGGATTCAGCTGACCACATCAACATTAGAAGTTGCAATTACACTTTCTAGTGTGACAACAGTGACACAAGCTGGAGAACACGGGGTTCTAAATGCAAAGATTAGCAAAAGATTGTACAAATTCACGTAAGTTTTGCAATAAATTGTGATTTCTTTGCACACCAATCAACTGATCAAAATAGAGATTATTTACCCCTAACCAGAGCCGTACTTCATACAGAGCCACTCAATAGGCCCTTTACCTTTCAGACTGAAGGCTTTTCTATCACAACACCCATTCAGAGAGCACGTATGCATTTACAGAGTGGAAAGAGTACAGTGCCATTCCAGGTCCATTTCCCGGGAGTGTTTTTAGACATCAGTTTTCATCCTTCTTACGGCAGGATGAAAAAAGGCAGCAGTGACCTACACAGGTGTTGCAGATCCCCAAGATGTGTCTGAAGTCTCACTAGGCTCAAAGCAATAAATGCATATGACCATGCCCTGACAGTAAGTCCTGACCTTTATCATATTCTTGCAGGAGAGTCTGAGATTCTCTTCTGTTCTGTGGGAAGTAACTGGAGAAACAAAGTACCAAAACACACATCAGCTCTGGGAGCCAACAGCAGAATGCTGGTACAAGCAGAGCTCCAGGAAAATGCCTGGCATGCATCAGGAACACAGGTATCAGCAACGCCAGTGTTGAAGCTGGACCTCCAGGGGACAGTGCTCCAAGAGCTGACGGAGGATTTAAACCACAGAGCAACTTTTTCACAGCTTGCTATCCACTTCAACCATTTCTGCATGGGGATATGTATAAACAAACAGCTATAAACATGTACAAAAACTTCTAGGGCCCTGCAGGCTTTGATGTCAGGAGGAGAACAACGATGCCAAAGTATGAAGTGTGCCTCCTTTAAAATTAGAATTGAGTGAGGTCACCGCAAGGAGGTCAGACTGTCCTGCACCACATGCACTCTAAACTGCTGTTCGGTAGTGAGAGTACAAGCTGTGCCTGAGTCACTCATGCCAACATAAAAATAAATGCATCCATACATCCATACTAGTACTCTTTAAGAATATGGGTTCTTGAGATTCTACCAATCAGTCTACCATAGCAGATGGGAAGGCTGTAATTCACAGTAGTTATTTTTGCCGTAAGTTTGTCAGAGGCACACAGGAAAAAGGAGCCAGCACTGGATACACATGCTTGACAACCAGACAAAACCAGGAGCCAGAAAAACTTCAGCTGATCCAGCTGGAGCCTCTAGGCTCTCTGCCCTGGAATGATCTCTCTTGGCTTCAGTTTCTGAAGTTGAGCTGGTGGCTTCTTGGAGATGACGTCCTAGAGGTTTGTGCTCCTGACAAGCGTGAGACTTAATGACCTGGAAATCTGGAGTTGTAAAATATCACCTTCTACTCAAGCAATGCAGGCTTCTGTTAAGAAAGTGCATTAAACACCCACTCACCTCAAAAGCAGCAGAGATACAGAGCAACTTTAAAATATCAGAGTGGAATAGAGCTAAGAGACAGAGCAGGAAATGATTCCAAGGACCAGGCTAAAAACCTTTTAAGAGAAAGGTTAGCTCATTGATGGAAGTGGCAATAGAAAATAAACAAACCAAAAGAATCCTCTATCTTGAAAATACCCAAAATAATACTGAAGTGTATTCTGACCATTGAGAATGATGGGTTAGAACAAATGCTTTGTAAGTTTTAATGGGAAAAATGAAACCTTTGATGCCTGGAAAAAGAGAGGATACCTCACAGGTGAAGCCAGTTAAACTAATGCACCTACTCTGCAGCGCACACCGTACCTACTAGTGTCAAACAGCACAGCACACACGCACTTTTGACATTAGGCAAATATTCAGCAGCAGTGAATCTGGACACACACCACTTTTTCAAAAGGTGGCAATACTTACTTTTTGCATCTATAAGCCTTTCTCGGGGTGCAGTGTCAGAAGAAGAGAGCTGCTCCTTCACTTTGGCAATATCTTTAGGATGAAGGTAATCGAATAAACTTTGACCAATCAGATCATTCTGTAGAGATTGAATATTTAGTAAAAAAAGTAATTGTTCAGTATATTTTCTCAGCTTCAGCACCTATTGCAAGCAATCCTTTTACATATAGGTCTAACCAAGGAATGTTAAACATCTGAGAGTCAGGATTTAATGGAAGGTATGTTTATGTTTTCTCTGTATATTTAAGTTATGACTACATTAGATAGTAATTTATTTCGCTATTTTTAGTAAGAGCTTTGCAGAAATAGCACACTCAATCCACCACCACCAAATATTCTAGTGTCTCTTCCATCTTTCTTCATGTGCCACATGTTTGAAGGGAAAAAAAAAATCATAATTGCAAATGTTCTCTTTCAGTATCAGCCTGGTGAACAGGTATTTAGTACACGCCTAACTAAAGGCTTCCTGAGGAAAACTTTCAAAGCTAATACAGTTTTTAAACTCGGCAACAAGAGCAGATGACAGAAAGAATCAAGAATCTTATTTATACAATACATGGTGCAAGTTAAGCTTCACGTTAAGCATGTATTAAAAACTTGGCTTTGGTATAATTGCTTCCTAGTTTCCAGCAGTAAGTATTCTAGCAAAACCAGAACAGACAAAAAGAAAACCAGGTAAAAAAATTCATGTGAAGCAGTCAGAAGAACCTCAGAGTGATTTTTCAATATTTGCTTATGCTCCCAATTAGATAATGCTTTTGCAAGCCTAAGGGTAAATGCCTGATCAGAATGCATCAGTCAGTGAGGTAAATTTAGTCCCTTTTCACCTCCTTGGCTTGAATGGAAACCAGAAACAATCTTCTCTAATGACATTGCACAGAAAAACCTCTTTATTTGCAACAAATCTCAGCTTTCAAGACAGACTATTTACATAAATACCCTTCCATATAAACACATAATCATAAAAAAAAAGCTTTTCAATCTTTTAAGGCCTAACATTACTTAAAATATAAAAGAATACCTGACTGTAGTTGAGGATCTTGAAGACAGACTCTGAAACAAACAGTATTTTCCCTCTGTCACAGCCCACAACAAAAAGAAATCCATCCGCTGCCTAATTGGGAGTGTGGGGGGAAGAAAGTTAATAAGTTATACATCTTCAGTGCATCATTATAACCTTTAAAACCACTTTGAATAAAGTAAAATTTCTACACTAAGAGAGCTGTCTTAACATTTTGAGATAACTGAGTCAACAGGCAAGATACAAAATTACAACAAAGTTTTTTTAGCATCTACAAACGTTTTCTGCATAATTCTGGGCATCATGCCCAGAATGTAAAATCACTTTTATGGGAAGAAAGAATCCATGTTTTGTCCAATAATATTATGATCATGTTTAATAATTCCTTCAAATTAAAATATTATTTTAATTGCATTTATTCTATAGTTTCTCTTTTAGAAACCAAATGTAACCTGGGTATGTACTTCTGTGCCTGTAGGCAAGCAATTCCCATTTCAACAGTAATCTTTCAGTCACATACAAGCATGTGGGATTAGGCCCTAATTTCATTGCTTTGGAGTCACAATATTGCAGAAATTATGTTCTGCATATGCTGCATCTGGACACTGAAGTGCACAAGTGCACGAACTAAACAGGCTACCAGAAATGCTTAACTATTGACAAATGATAGACACTCTTCACACTGTAAATCACGCTACATCAGCGACCTCAAAAAAGGTGTTTGTTACATCACTGTACACTGAAAACCATGTCAGGATAGCCAATGACAGAAAGTCTGCAAGAAAACATTTTATGTAATTTTGGTTCAGTCCCTGAAACAACTTCAGATTCTGATGGTTACCATCAAAATACCAGAGTTTCCTCAGATCTTCCTCTTAAATTTTTCTGCTTAAATTAAGAGACACTAGTCATTGTTAAAACCCATTGACTTTATGCAGTAGTCTTGAAGATTTCTTCATTATCCTTTATAATCAGAACATTCTTAAGATGAGATAAAAGCAGAAAAACACTGGTGTTTTGCTTTGGGAGAGTTATATTCACAGCCATTAATATCTCTTTATTAAAACTTTAAACATACCCTGAGAATAAGGTGCTTTAACTCATCGTCTGATAGAAAAGCAGGCTTATAGTTTGCTTCTGTATAAGGGTTTGTAGCACCTAAAGAAAACAAACAAACAATCCCCATATCACAAACTTAACAACACACACTTAAATGAGCAATTTTCCTTTGGCTCCTTCTTATACTGTTATTCATTACAGATGTTCTTTAAAATGGAAGTTGCTTTTTGGTTTTGATTTACTATCAACATGAGCTCTGTTGGTATTAACTTAAAAAAGGATGAAGCTTTTTTTGCTGAACAACAGACACTGCATTATGTAGTAATGCAAATTAAATGTCTTCTGAGATACAAAAGTATTCCTTGACATACTTTTTAACCCAAATGCTGTACTATGAAGTACTAATCTAATCACATGACAGTGGCAGAAGTTAAACCTTCCAAAACGCGAGGATAAATATGCCTGGAAGACACCAGGTCTCCTAGAGACTCCAACAGTGACTCTTCCTTTAAATTAGCTGCATCGTTGTTTTCTCAGGGCTGTATTTCTTGACAGCTCTTTCAAGATCATCACTGACTTCTTAAATGCAGCGTTTGGACATACAGAAATTTGCAACAACCCCAACTCCTCCAAACCTGTGTGTTTCCCTTCAGGTGCTTGCAACAGAAACTGGTTAAAAAGAATAAAATTGAATATTCAAAGTACTCTACATTCTTTCACACACAGCTAAAGGTATGAACACAAAATCTCAGAAGTCCTGAAAGAATATTCCTTACACCTAAAATCTAACTTCTTTATCCAACAAGCTATGCACACTACCTGCTTAACAGCACTGCGTAGTGCTACACAGTGCACTGCCACTTAAGCCCTCTGTTCCTTCCCCCAGCCCGCCTCAGCTGCCTTCCTTCTGGTGATCAATCAGGTCAAATGACAGAAAATGATTCTTTTTCTCATCCACAAATTCCCCAGTTGGATCAGGATATTGGACCATGTACCAGTGAGCTACAAATGAACACACAGCATCAAACGCTAAGAAAAGGGAGAGGCTGTCCCAGAACATATTATCTTACTCCTTTTGGCAAAAGGGCAAGAAGGGGAGAGAAAAAAGTATGGCTTTGGGGAAATCCCATTTTGCCATCCTCCCCTAGCCCTGTCCATGCACCCGTTTTACCCCGATCAACTTACCACGTAATGTTTTCATATGCTGGACTGCCATTCTCAATACAGTGAGTTTATCTAGCTTCCGAGACATAGCGTTGCACGTTGGTACCAAAGATGCCAGTTCATCTATAAAACTGTTCATTTTATCTCTACGCCTTTTCTCAATTTGACTGTGAGCCTCCCTAAACAGGTACGGTGGTGAGGAAAAACAGAAAAGCATGAGAAAATGCATCATATTAAAAAAAACAGTACAATAAAACCAACCTCCTCCTGATAATTAAGTCACGCTCTTATCCTCATGAAAAGGACATCTACATACCAGACATTTTATGTTCGTTATTTTGTGAGTAACAGTTACAAGCAATAGGTAAGGCTGCAGCACATGGTTCTAGTTCACCAGAAAACACTAATAATGTTGGCCATACAGTACACTGAAGCCTCTGTGCTGAAGCAACCCCCTAAACAGTACAAAATTACGTGGAGATTTCTACTGCTGTACACCATTTCTGTTCTTAGCACATACACTGAAGCATAACTGGAATCATAAAGGTCACAGATAAACAAATTTATAAATATCTAAATATTTATAAATATGTAATAAAGCATTCAGTAATCAGTGTACTACCATAATGTACTAGGTATTTAAAACTACCTTTTGCTGTGGCAATATAAGTCTTTTACCCATCCTATAGCTTTCCACTTCAAGTACTTGAGATACCTCTGAACTAAACTCTTCCTGATCAGGAAAAATTATGATAAGCACTAAGTAAGTTAATTTTTATTTTATGTTTTCCCATAGTAAGGAGTCGCTGTTAACACATTCACAAACCACTACTGAGTTTGAAAGACACAAGATGGCAGAATGTGACATTATCAGAAACACGCAGACTTCAAATTTCAATGTTAATGAAACCAAATTACCTACCAAATTAGTATATGCAGTTTACACATGAAAAATGTTAACAGTGCAAAGATAGGGAAAAAATAAGAGAAGGTCAAAGCTAGAAAAAAAATATTTTCAGGATAAGAAATGTGCAAATATTTCACATATAGGAAAAGGCAAGAGAATTCTTTTGTATATAATTGCTCAAAGTATTACCTTGCATTTTTTATTCTGCCTTGTTGGTCTGTATACTCCAATCTGTTGAGAAATGGTACCACAAAGATAGTATTGAAAACACCAAAACCAATTCTTTTAATGCATCTTATATACCTACTGATCCTCATTAACATCCGTTTTAAAAACTTCAAATATTTATTTAACCTTTCTTCTGAAAAGATCATTATTTACAATATTGTGGCTCAAAGTGTTGGGGGGGGTTGTCTGTTTTAATTTGTTCAGTGATCTTAAGCCTTTGTGCCAGCAAAGAAACATCTGAGACCTATGACCACAGTGACACCCAAAACAGGTATCTGTACAGAGGATCCTATGTCAGTACCATGGAACTACCATTCTAGTGACTGTATCAATAGTACCTTCCGTGTTGCTCATCTTTATCTGTATCCATACCTTCCCTGCAGAAACAGAATAAAGCAATATATCACAAATTAAGCAGGATTAGCAAAACTGTTATCAAAGTATCATAAAATTAGAATAAAGTATTCCCGTCCTCTTTAAATCACAAATACGAAAATAAGAATATAAAAGTGAGAACTTGGAAGGACTAAGGAAGTTGTGTGGTTTTTATAACATTAAAACACTTTCTCAAATTAGTTGTGTCTCCTTTTGAGTGAACAAAATGGCACAGCTTGATGTGTTTGACAGTAAAACATGCTGCAGTTCAAAGATATCATCTGTTATAAAAATGTTTTTCAGCTAACTAGAGAGGAAAAAAGGACAAACCAAAGCAGATATTTTTCATGCCTTCATCAGAAACAGGGCTACTAACTTGCATTTACTAGAGTTAAAAGTTTGACCGGAGGCAGTTATCAAAGTGCCTAGCATAAAATTCACAAATTGCCCTTAATTACTTTGTGCAGATGCTTGTGTGTTCTACACATTAGTTTGCCTTATGGTAGTACATTTTGGGATAGGAGATGGCAATAATCTAGACCAATGAACCACTGGAGATGGCCAAATGCACGACAGAATGAGGGACTGCATGAAACTAACCAGGAACATTGAAAATTAGTTCATCTTTCAGAGTAGATACATGGCTTACTTTTGTCTCAACGTGAAGAAAACAAAACAAGGAGGCATGCAGAATAAAAAGGATTCCCCCTTATTACATTTCAATATTAAAACCATATGTACAGAAATAATGAGAGGAAAGCGTAAGTTTTCACAGCCATATCTGGTAAAAAAAATTGAATGCCTAAGATTATAGCACTGTTAGAAAAAAGAATTAGGAAAAGACTGTTTGGATATACTTAAATCTGTACAACTGTGCTTAAATGGACACTCTGAGGCCTGGCTTATGCTGGTTTCATTTTTTACCTGCAAATTTTAAGTAAATGGGAGGAAAAGGCAAGAAAAAACACCAAGTGTCTCTGTTTCAAGTGAAACCAATTATTAAAATATTTATACTTACTCAAAAGGAAAGCCATCAAGTCTGAAAAGAAAGAAAAATAAAGTACACCATATATAGGAAATAAGAATTATGTCTTACATTTTCTGTTGAAATTCTCAAGCTAATTTATATTCTACTTGAAATGAAAAGTACAATGAAACAAGACAATAGCAGTGAATGTATTAAGGCAATAAGCTAGTTCAAATCAATCTCCTTCCTGAAAGGATAATTCTGCTTTTTAAGAAAAGATAGCATAGTTCATTATACTTAACATGAAAAACTAGTACAACAACTAACCTAAATTATGTTATGCAAATCACTGAGGTATCGTTTCATGTTCAGAAAGGAAAGATCTGTGCTTTATGCATGTTTCCCTTGTGGTTACATAAATGGGATTTATTTCAGAGGACTCCAAGGCCAGAAATTAAAAGCCATTTTTAAGAAAAACACCCCAAGTTTCTCAGGTTGTGATTCTGCCCAGCAGGACAGATAAACACTTTCTTTTAGTCAGTACTAAAGTCCCAGTGCTGAACTTTGTATTATACAGACTTTATCAGATCATAAGGAAATTAAACAGAATTTCTACATGAAAGCTAACTGCTGGCGTCACTTCAAGATTGTAAAATGATCTAAAATACCACTGAACTTTAACATGTTAAGAGGCTATGTTTTATAAATGCCTTAGGAAAAATCTCGTACTAGCCACTAACATACTAGTTATGCCTGCTCAACACTGGACATTAACCTTCTTAAAAATAAACATGGTAGTCTTTCATATATTCTTCACTGCGCTTTTAGGTGAATTATCTTCATGATTAGTTTTTAGAAGAAGTTCAAATAATGCTAAAGGTTTTCTTCATCTCTCAATTTGCACATGCGAGTTACAGGCTTAGTCAATGGCTCAAAGCACTTCCGAGGCTCGCAAAGAACTAGCATGCAGGTCTAGACTAGGACTTAGAAACAGAAACAGGGCATCAGTTTTGCACTTGTGATGCCACCCTTAGCTACAGGATGCTTGTTGTTCAGAAAAAACCCACAGAAAGTAAAATCTCAAAGAGGCACAAGGTAAGCTACAAATGTTTCTGGATAGTTTTCTTATGCATTCTTCCAACTGAAAACACTACTCCCAAGAAAAGAAATTAACTGTTTATAGGCATGAAATCTTGGATTCCAGCACTTGACTATAACAGACCGTAGCGGAGAACAGCCAGCCTTTGCTGAAGTGACAGCAATTGGTTATCCAGGAATTTTCCTGGAGGAATGGCAGGAGTGAAAACTGAAAAGAAGCTGGTGTGGCGAGCTGAAAGTGCAGCTGATCAATATGTGTGCTTGTACTCGAGAGGCGAACAAAGAACCACACTAAACCAGTCAGATTCTGACTTTGTTATTACCTGGCTTCACTGGTAAATGAAGCATAAAACCGAACACTTGTTAACGGGCAGCAAAAGCTGAACAGGAGCATTCCTGAACCTTTACCAACACATACGTATAGAAGGAGGGATCACAGAAGTCTACCTGAAGTTCTATTTTAAAATAGAAATGTTTACTAGTCACCATTTCCTCTGCAACACAACACAAACCATGCTATGACTACAGCTGCTGTAAACGTCTTTTACTTGGGATTCAAGGAAACCGAGTTTTCACATTTTTTCTTTTTTTAAAAAAGGCATACACAACCTAAAGGGTGGAATTATAACTGACAAGAGCAAGCTGCTTCTAGAAAAAAAGGCTTGAGCGATGCTTCCTACCCAGAAGAATAAAGATGGCGAAATCTTTTCTACAGAAGAGGAAGTTGGCAAGATTGAGGCTGTTCACTGAATTTTCTAGTAGTCAGTTCAACTAGAGGGAGCAATGAACTTTTTAGGAAGACTAAATGCATGTTAGGGAAGGTACATATGCAGTATGTTTGTGGTCTTTCAATAGTGCTTAAAGTTTCATGCATAAGTTCTCCTAAAAGGGAGTCCTAAGCACAGGGATCCTAATTCTTAATTGTCGTACTCAGCATGGTTTAAAATCCTACCCCTCCCTGTAAAAAAGAACTGCCAGCAATCCAAAGGCCCACAAGGATAAAATCTGTGATAAGCTACATAAAAATGAGTAGGTAGCTGTATTAATAATGGATGGGACCCATTAACAAGATACCCCGCAGCTAGACTTTGCAAAGTTACAATACACGTGAGGTTCACACAGTGATTTAAAAGTAGGCTGGTCTTGGTGTACCTAGTGCAGAAGACATTACACCTTCGAAAATCTGGCAAACTTTACTACAACCTTTACTATTCTGAAGCAGAGCCAGTGTGAGTTCTTTCTATTTCAAATACCTGCCCCAAGATTGAAGCTATGGCTTGGACAGTGCTTCCAAGCGCTGTTATTAGCAAGAGAAGTAGCTTTCTTGAAACAAAACCATATTCTACTACCGATTTAGAAGAAACCAGGTTTTTGTTTTGTCAGGAATAATAGCATACAGTTGACCAATACAAGATTACGTCAGTTCATTACACGAAAGGTAGATCTACTGCCTGAAACCAGGGACTATTCAGATTCATATTCAACTAGGAGACCAAAATAGGCAAAGGTTGGCAGCCCACTGATATGAAAGAACCAGAAAGGCGAAAAAATAGGTGAAGAAAATGAACTATTCCCAGTTCTGCTTTTTAATGAATTTATTAGCTTCCTTCCCATTGCTCTGACATTCTGTTTTCTATGTAAATGGTCAATATAATCAAACTTCACACTCAACATTTCATTGGTATTAGGGTTTTTTTCCCACTCATCAGCCAAAAGTTTCTCTCCTCAGCCTTAACCCATCTGATAGCCCTCAATTCTAGCTGCATCGACATGAAGACTTTATTTTTATTATTAAATAATGGACTTTGCTCTTAGTGCAC
The DNA here is from genome assembly GCF_000696875.1 of Nestor notabilis. Lineage (NCBI taxonomy): Eukaryota > Metazoa > Chordata > Aves > Psittaciformes > Psittacidae > Nestor > Nestor notabilis. The sequence continues at coordinate 23,156 of NW_009912469.1, read as the reverse complement.
AGTAGCTTTTTTCTTTATAAAACCTATACAACAGGTTGTCATGGTATTTAAAATGGTATTTAAAAATGGCTGTAAATACTACTATCACCTCCCCCACTGTATTGTTGTGCTACCACCTCTTTTTAGCAGTGTTAAATCAAGAGAAATATAACTTACTGATAATCAGTAGAGCTTCCCTTTCTTTTCCTATTACAATCCATTCCTGAAGTGCTAAGGGAACTGGAGATCAAGTCAGCGGGGTCTGGTGACATAAAGTCACTAATTGTAGAAGATATGTCCATCCTTTGGTCTGCCATTGGATTGTCTAACAACAGGAAAACAAACAAACGAGTAAATGAAAACCAGCAACCAAACCAGCACTGCATTAGGAGAAGCAGAAACTTGCGTATTTTTAACAAAAAACCAAACCAAACCCAAAAACAACCCCAGATCTCAAAATCAGAATTCTTTAAAACTGCAAAAATCACAGTTCTATTATTTCCTTGTGTAATTTTTCCTTTTCCAGTTACTGGTGTATGGAGTATAGCACACAAACCACTCTCAAAACACATTACTAAATTATTTTCAAAGAATTGTCAATGTGACCTTTAACTAAACCAGGTTTACTCTTACCTTAACGGGCCAGCCAACTGCTTCTGCATTACATACGTAAAGGGTAAATTCTGTCTGTCTGTTGCTGACTGGAACACTAACTTTAGTGTCTCTTTCCATTTGGAGATCATATTATCAAAGTTAATAAGCTTTGAGAGTTCTAATTCCACTGAATTTCATGGAAAAGAATTCATATTTCCATTAAAAAGAGAGGTTAAATAAACACCTCCACCACAGATAAAAAACTAAATAACCCAATGTTGGTTTAAGATTACTAGTTAAACGTACATATGAATCTAATTAGCTTTTTCATCCTAAACAGACACATTTTAATCCTCTAGACGGCAAATAACTATATAGTTGGAAGAAACCCTGTGAGTTCATTCATTACTAAATGGGAACGAATGTCAAACAGAAGAGTTTTTACCTGAAAGCTTGTCTTGGAAGCGTAGATCCTCCTGGGGAAAGATGATGTTCAGCCTGAAGCAGCTGATCACCTTAAAACTCTTCCATGCCTCATATTCTGTTAGTCAAGTACTTCCAAAAACCTGAACAGGAAGAAAACCAGCAAGCTTAAAAAACCCCTTTCAAAACAAGTTTGTTTAGAACAATTGTTTTAGACACAGTTTACAACAGCAAATACATGTTTCCTACTCAAAGATTGAATTTAAGTTTCTTTACAAGGTGTAGAAGCTTTATCCATCATCAAAAGGGTTAGATGTTGGGATGTGCATCTCAAGTAGACTAAACTTTGGACCAGAAGGAATCTCTTCAGCATCACTTCCTTTTGGGCAGTGCTTATCCTTCTTTGGTCTTTGCATAAAAGCCCTCGTCTCACAAACAGTGGTTAGATCTGCACACATTTATTGTCAGATGCTACCAGAAGGAGTCAAACTGCTGTTTACACTGCAAAACACAGACTTGCCCTTCACTCCTAGCTGCCTTTTAAGGTGGACATAGCTGTAAGACAGTTTGGGCTTGGCTTACTATTTTATTTTCCCTTGTAAGCACAGTTGGTGTTTTCAAAGGGAAATAGTCTGCAGGCTTCAAGTTTTAAGAAAAATCCACAGGCTATACCATAACTATACCATAACTTAACTGTGTCTCCCAGCTACACTGTAAACTTAGTGGCAGGTCTGAATGTGGATGTCCTTCTCTTCCAGATTTCCATCACAAAACAAGTTTTCCAGCAAAACTTATCATGCAAGACTTAAAAATTGTTCTGAATGTGCCTCCTGCAAAAATCTTTGGAAGTCTCTTGGATACACTGGTTAAAGCATCTGTGAACATCCTGACTCCTTCCAGCCTGTGATGACAGCAGCATTTCCCAACTACAGAGATCAGCAAGCTCCCATGACACCCTCAGAAGTTTGTAAGTCAAACAACCAATCTTCTGTCAACATGACATTAGAACCAATTCTACTGAATCACATATACAGACACATTAAGAGTTATAAGCCAACAGAAACCTCACGAAATCCAAAGTCAATGGTGTAATTTTCTTCAGTTCTGCCAGAATAGCAAAGTCAGAATTTATTTCAGAAGTTTAAATTACCTTAATCACTGGTCCTGTTACAGTAATAACAGTCAGGATCACAGCTCTTAAATCTATGGTCAGGCAAGTCACTGCCTTAACACTACCAACTTTTCAACAGAGGATCATCATTGTTCCAGAAACAGAGCTTCCAATCTGCTACTGACAGCTCACTCCCCATCTCACCCCACACCATCCCTGTGGTCCTTTGTCAAAAATGAAAGAGCCGTCAGGTTATTTGCAAATGTGTGGAAATACTGGTAAGTGTGAGTGAAGCAGCCAGCCGACACCAAAAGATCACTGACAAAAGCTAAATCATTACAAGTTTAAGTTAAATTGTAAATTGTAAATCTATAACCACAGTTTATTTTACAAGGCTTTGATTCACACAAACACAGTTACTTGTAGATCAGGACTTACTTACTTTCTTCCTATATTAGCCTTTTCCTAGTTGCCTAAACACAGTTACTTGTAGATCAGGACTTACTTTCTTCCTGTATTAGCCTTTTCCTAGTTGCCCCCTTTGTCTCTCTCACGCAAAGTAGTCCAACAACAATAAACTCGATTATCTTACTGTGGTTTATGAGATTACTGCAGCTTAATTTATAAGCCACCAGTTAAACCACAGTTCCTGGCCATTTCTCTTTGCTTGATACAGATACAAAAACATTATCTTCAACCTCATCTGATGTGCAAAAGTCAGTTATAGCTAAATTTAGTGTGGCCTGTGGCTAAGGCCTATGCATCCAGTGATAAGTCTGTTGCATCAAACTACCTACGATACCTCTTTTTTTTATGCCAGTTACTGTGCATCCACGATTCAGCCTTGGAACCCAAGCACACCATAATGCACATACTAGAAACAAGCAGTTTCTAGAATTTCTGTCCCAGCTGCCCACAACTAACTTTCAAAAGTTCCTGCATGTCTCTACATGTAAGTGAAGTACTTGTTGAACTCACATTTTACTGCTTAGTTTAATTTCATGGACCACTTACGATGACCTCAGACAGAAGATTGTGATGAGGTGGAATTAAAATAAAAAATGGGGGAAAAAAGGGTTTAATGCAGCCCCTTCTCTTTAAGAATACCTGCACAGTCAGCACCTTAGCTCAATAATCAGAATACTGCACAAGTCACTGGTTTGCCTTAATGGGAAAATAAAATAAAAACTGCTCTGTTGTTCATCTCAAAATAAAAATTTCAAAGTTATTTTATAGAAAAAAACATATCTTGAAATCAAGTTTCCATTCAACTGCGCTGCTGTTTTAAATTCTAACCAAGTGTCTATATTTGATAGCTACAAAGCATCTATTTTAAGTGTTTTGACCATTTAAGCAGAACAAAATCACCTAAATCACAGAATTCTCATTTTCTTTTCTTTCTCTACCATGACCCAAATGCTCATCTCAGTTCTAACAACCACAGCCCTACATTTTAGCGTGCCTCTTGAAATGAGGTTTGAAGTCAAGAAAATGTCAACCCAACGATAAGAGCAAATATCAGCATGCCCTACTGTAATAAACAGTGAACGGTTCAGAGAAATGTTCTGTTGCAAGGCTCCACAGTTCAGAAAAGCCAAGGATTTCACTACCTTTTCAGCCTCCATCACCTGCGAGAAGGAACACAAAAGTTACCCACATTATCAGCAAAGTTCAAATCTTCCCTTTATGATGCCCAGCCTGTTGCCAAAGTACTCCAAGGACCTACTTGTCATGTAGCCCCCTCTCTGATTAAGTTCTCCTATACATGAGAATCAAATGATACTGTCATTGTATCGCATGACACTGTCTCCACAGCCTGTTTGGGACTACTTCCTTCAGGACTCCCCTCCCTTGCATTCAGTCTTTCTCCAGGCCCCTATTACAAGGCCAATGAGAGAGTAAAACCAAATCTTACTGCTCATCCCTTTAAAAAAAATTTAAAAAATTAAATAAATAAAAGAAGTTAGATGCCACGTGACTGGCTTAATCATGCAGCAAAGCTGATCACAAGTACATAAACACCTCTGAGCAAATCAAGGTCAGAGCTAAAGTAGGTCAACTATGTCTGCCAAGCACTCATCCAGGAGTCAAGACCTCTTTACACAAGCACCACCAGTTCCAGTTACCCTTAGGCAGGAGTCAACTATCTCCAACACACATACATACTTATTCTAGAAGAAACACAGTTTATAGCTTTATGAATCAGAAGTGCCTCATATCTTGAAAGCACTATTTCACAATGACAGAGGAAAACTGTTGTGGTTTCCTTAAGAAGTAATTGAAAAGATACTCGTCACTATGCGTAATAACTGAACCAAAAACAGCTACAGAAAGGAAATCATCTGCTTCCCTTCACAGCAATATTCCATCTCCGAAGTTAACTGTTACAGTACAAACGAGTAAGAAACAGAATAGGATTATTTATCTTCACTACGTATTTCCTCAAGGGGCATTGCAGATGTATGTATACTCCAGATGTGCATGCACTCAGTAATGGTGGGGAATTTCTGCTCAGCAAAGGACTGCAAGCATCCCCGTGACGATTTCAATACACATACTGGCACACTTGGGCACGGCTGCTGCAAGTAACAAGCAGTTCATACATCAGAGTCTTTATCACAAAATACACTGTAGGAGTTGAAGGAAGATCTTTAAAACAAAGCAGCTGTCAGAATACTTCATCTTTGCCTAATACATTGGTACTGTTCTGTTTCAATGGCACATTTGTGCTCCTTGAACTCCCTAATACTATTTGCAAGAATACTCTGCACTCCCAGAAGGTAAAAAGCCCTGTGGCTTCCTCTCACATCCAGGTGCATCTCGCTGCACCCTCTGGAGCAAAGAAGTGATTTTGCCCTAGTTTGCTTGTTTTGGTCATCCTTGTACCACTCATTCATCAGCACGTTCGCCAACTCCTGACCGCCTATGATCCACATCTGAGCTTTGGAACTCTTCCAGACCTAAGCTGTTAATGACACCAGTAGCTCATGTTTCGACCCAATCCTTAACCACACACACAGAGCAACGGCGATCCTCCTGCACCTCTTGTGTTAGCAGTTGCTGCTACCCAGCCCCTCACAAAAGGTCACAAGTATGCCCTGCTCTGTGGAAGGCAGAGGCACTTCAACTGCTCAAGAGACTTACTGTTCCGTAGCTGCTCCTCATCTTTCCTAAGGAAAAGGTAGCTGGAGGGAAGCAGCCTATGAATCTAAACCAGTCACAAAGCTACAAGACGAATCATTTTGACGTATGGAGAAAAAGAAATCTCCAATAAACAGAAGAAAAACTCCACATGCACAAAGAACATCTTTCAGCTCTAGGAAGTTAACATAAAGGCAGTTTCTCAACAGATCAATATCCTGTTCACATGCATTCCCCTACCAAAACCAACTCTGTTCATCACTAGCATCTCTGAGAAAAGATAGAACGAGTCATATCATGGCATGACCCCACAGGAGTTTTCCAGGCTGTCATAGTGGTAATGGAGCCACAGGACAATATTCTGAATTCTACTTTGTTCACACAACACTTAGACTTCTAGTTCAAGAGGGGCCTCAGATCCCATCTCTCCTTGCTTAAAAGGGGAAGTACTTAAAACTTTAACTTCCAGCTATTTTAACAAAGGACTTCTCTGTTGCTCCAAAACCAAATCTAACTAAAATCACTTTCTCTTGCATGGAAGAGCTCAGAACTAGACCCAAGAACACAGAAGTGTCTCACCAGTGCTCAGTAAACAGGAAGGATCACTTCCCTCAGCCTGCTGGCAACACTATTCCTAGCACAATCCAGGAGGCTGCCGGCCTTTGCTGCAAGGGCACCACTGCTGGCTCACAGACCCTCTGCCAAGCTCCTTTCCAGCTGGTCAGCCCCTTGTCTGTACTGGGGCACAGGGTTTTTCCTCTCCACGTGCAGGACTTGGCATTTCTCTTAGCTGAACTTCAAAAGGTACTTTACAAGGTTCTTGTCAACCCTTTTTACGGGCCTGTGGAGATCCATCTGCTCTGTAGCACACCTATGCAACATACCAGCCACTCCTCCCTATTTTGTATTGTCTGCATCTCTAAAGTATGAAGCTTCGAACAGCATGGAAAGACAGGAAAAAAGGCTGGCTCTCGAAAGAGAACCAAACAGATTTAACAAGCCTCAAAATCCTAGCCCATGTTCTTCTCTCAGTGAAGCAGATAAATGTTTGCTTCAAGGCTAGTGCAGTCCCATGAGAAGGCCTTACGTATGGAGACATGGACAACAAAAACTGGAATAAAACCAAAACCAACCCATGCCACTTCCAGGAATCAAACCTGTTTAGACCGAAAGGGATCTGTCTCTGCTATGGATGAAGTTATTTCCCTCCCTAGCAGGGGACTTGTACGTACCTCTAGTGATACAGCTGAAAGTCTAACATACAATTCTACAGAATAGCCACTGGGTCTGGAGACTGTACCATCACCAGAAGAGCATCCTGAGTAACCAGCTGACCCTCAGACACAGTAAATTTCATTTCCTCTTATGTCTTAAGACCATTTACATCTCATCCTCTTCAGTGAAAGTTAGCTAAGAGAGTGTTTCAATAAAGCTTGCTAGTTTGCAATCATTATTGAAAGCTTCATCTAGCATAAGCTTCTCGTCGAACAAGATTAGACTCTTTGAGCTCATCTTCTTTGAGGTAAGCTTATGTTGGCTTTTTTGGATGTTTCATTTTGGGCAGCCATCAAAAGGAAGCAAAGGAATTAATCAAGCCCTTGTGAAAAGGTGATGATGCACACTCCTGAAATCAGTACTAACATGCTGCTGTTACGAACGGAACTTGGTCTGCTTCAATAATCAATCCTTTAGTACACATACACCCCAGGATTCCAGAAACCATCTCCGTAGGGAAAACAAAACAGACATGTCTTTCTTGGAAGACCAGGTTTCAAGGGGCTTCTGCAGCACACCTACCAAACACAGCTATTACCTGCTCATGAAGCAAACTATATCCTTTCCACAGCCTTCTGGAAGCAATAACTACCGGTCCTCATAGTGCTAGATACTGAGTAGAAATATCAGTACTAAAGTCATTCCTAAGCTCAGACACAGTGGCCAGAATGAGACTGACCAGTTCAGATGTCTCTACTCATAGCAGGAACCAGTGAATTCCATCTCAGAGCTGTGCAAACATTTTACTGGATGCCTTGTGACATTTTACAGACACACCAATATACATAGACACACCAGGTATATAAATCATATTTTCAGATTTCATCTTGAATGTTAAGAAGATGGATATTTCAAGGAGGCTTTTACAAAAAAGTATAGTGTTCATACAAAATATGCGGGATAACAGCCAATCTCCTACAGAGTAAGAAAAATTACGCTAAAAATTACACATCTTGTGTTATTATAACTATCAACACAAGATCCACTCTCAGTTAGCAGGCTCCTTCATGACTTTGGATGCCTTATGACAACAGGTCCTGCTGATCAAAAACATACAGTTTGTTTTCACTGGAAATGGATACAACCAAAATGGAATAAAAATCAGTTATTCTGAGAACAGCTGCTTGTAGGAAAAGGACTAAGCTCAATATCATGTTTAACTATTAAAAACCAACCCAAACAAATCAACAAACTTACTGTAAGACAATGCCACAGACATTTCTGTGGAATAAGTTACAGAACAAAATCATTTATGTTTTAAAAAAGGGTCCACCAGTGTTAAATGCTGGTGAAGTTCACAAAATCTGTGTTAAACCAGAGTACTTAATATTCATTTATTCCAGTCCTTCAGAAGATTGTGCATGTGTGGGAAGGAACAAAGTATTACATTTTCAGCATGAGGGAGGGTGGGAAGTCTTAAAATTAACAGACAACAGAAACTAAGTCCTATCTAATTCTACTCATTTAACACCAAAATCAATCATTCTTTCAGTAACGACAGACTCATACACAGTTAAAGTAAACAACAATCTACTCTCTCAACTACTAAAACATAAACTTAGTTGAAGTTCTTTAACTGAGTTTCCAAGCCAGGTCCAGCCTCCAATGTGTGAAGGATGTACTGTTTCACAATCACCAAATGCAATCTTGGTTCATCAGCCCTAAGCCATCCACACGATTTGGAGGGGGAAATGGGCAATGAAGGGGGTGAGTGAAAGGCAGAGGGAAATCCATCCTACCATGTGGGCAAATCAATTACCCAGCATTAATATGCTTCAAATAAAAACCTACTCAAAGTTAATGCTGACTTTAGCATATGTCAGCATATATTTCCAGCATGCTTTGATCAGAAACTTTAAAAAACCTCCAAACAAACCAACCAACAAACTATACACACACACCAAAAAATCCCAACCAACAACAAAACCCCAAACCTACCAAAAAATCCCAAACCACCAAAAACTCTCTCAGTTGCGCTAGCGGCACTGTGAAGTCTCCCAAGCTGTACACATTGCTTCCAATCTGTCAACAAAATAAATTGTCTTGTCATGTGCCACACTGCAGAGTCAACTTCAAAGCAAAAACTTTTAGAAAATTAGGAATTTCTCCTTAAAAGGACTGTACACAACGTTTCCAGAGCAGGAGAAACATACAAGATAAGAAGTAGGTAAGCTACTTAACTCCCTGCTCATGCTTATGTAGACAGTGGGAATTTACAAATCAGTGCATCTCTAACTCACAACTGGGAATGCCTATTTCTTGCACTTGCAGTACAAAAGATAACAGCTTTCTGTTTCAAGATTTCATATGACTCCTAAATATGAACACTAGTTTGTAGCAGACAGATGCTTTAGATACAAGTTTTAAGAATATCTTAGTCAATTATTCAAACTGAACAAGCTAAGTTTCATGCAGTTAAATATACATCTAATTTAGAGCTTACAAATTGATGTCCCAAAGTCCAACTGTTCATTCTAAGTATCATTATCACTGTGATATGCTCTGGGCAAGCTTAATTTCCTTACTGCAGCTAAGTGAAGCTCCTATATCATCACAATTTGGCAGAGATTCCTCCTGTAGCTCATAAACTCCAAAACTGCCTTCCAATGGCAGGAAGGCAAAATCATCTCACAGGAAGTTCTAAAAGAAACATGTTTTCTAATAGGTATCCATATGAAATACCAATCTAGCAAAACACTTCCTCATTTACTTTAAAGGTAGGAGCTGTATGTCAGATCCTGCACTAATACTTACCCAGTCCAAGCAGTCATTTGACACACCATGCAACTCATTCTAGGATTTCTTCTCCAAGCTTTTAACTACAGTTTGTGCTTTAATGTAACTTGCAATAGGATGTCTTGATTTAAAGACTTAAAGTGAGAACAAGTTTTAACTCAAGCCACTCTCCCTACTGGCAAAGCACTGTTTTAGTACTCCACTACTTATTCCAGCTTCCAGTCACCAAATCCTTCTGTGCTTTTGTCAAGTTTTCATTTTCTTCTACCCTCCTCATACTGGAGCCTTCTAGGCATCAAAACTAGACAATACATTCAGGCTCTGGGATGACTAATACTACCCAAGTAATATTTCCTCACTTGACTGTTAAAGTTTACCCATTCAGGGTTGTTAGCCATTTTTTCACTTAAATAGTTTGAACCGCAACTCACTACTTTTAGTCTCCGAAGTACATTTATTAAGGTCACAAACTTAGTTTCCTGCCTTTTCCTTTGGGTTGAATCACCTGGTCCAAATATTGTTAGACATAGTCAGACTAACTGTTAGACTACAGCTGATTCTGTTTTCCAGTCATATTATTACTACAACAAACCCAAATGCATTTGGCATTTTTGAGACCTTTTGTTTGGAGATTTACTGCCAAACAAACTACAACTAAAGACTTTATATCTTCTGTGAAAAAAAGCATAGAAACAAAAGGGCAAAATACCACAAAAAGGAGTGCAGACACAGGTGGTTCCACTTACACCTTATCCTTGGATTTCCAGTTTTTGCACACTCCCTCTGGTCCTGTTACATTCCATCTCTGGCTGGAAGAAGCCGTCCCTGCTCTCAGCACTCTGCCAGCATGACAAAGAAAAGTCAACAGCCTGTCAGTTTCACTTCGATCCTAAAATAAGCTTTGGGAAAAGGAAGATATTCTCCGCCTGTCTGGATCCAAGCTGGGGTATTCCCCACTCGGCTGCCTCTCTACTGTTTCCTCTAGCACACGTATCCCTGACAGGTTCATTTTTCCCCACTGGTTTCTTAAAAGCTTTTTTGGACTTAACTTTACACAAAATTAGATGCCAAATGCATATGTACGACACCCACATGAACATTAATATTTCTTCCTTCAGACTATTTCAGTACTATATCAGAGGCCCTGCTTAAGTTCCGTTCTCCCACTACACCACAGTTTTTTTGGATAGGAAGGCATCACAGCTTTTTGTTAAGTATATGAGTAGGTAGTCTGCTAGGAAAGAAAAAAAAAGGCTGCAGAAGAGCATACAATGATGGCATAGCTACTCTGTGCGTTAAGTTCGCAAAGTTTATGTGTGGGAATGGAGAAATTTATAACTTAGAATTATTTACAAATGTCCAGTTTCAAGAAAATAACCCCTCCACACACACACTCATGCAAATAATCTCAGCTACCTGTCTCTGCACCCAGAATCCTTTTGGTGTATGTGGAGCAACAAGAAACACTAACATAAATAAGCTCAGCAGTTTGGTTTCCTGAAGTCACACATTATTTGACAGTTAAACCCAAATCAAACTTAGTGAAAACTGAGACACTGCAACAATTTAGCTCCTGCATGTTTTCTGTAAAACACGCAGAGACACAAACATCAAAAGAAGATACACATGCCATTTTCAGTCTTGTTCAATGCTTCAGATATTATAGCTTCCCCCATTCCTGAAATCCTAGGTTTTTTAAATCAGCGATCTGCTACTAACACTGAGAAGGCAGCATTTCAGAGCTCTGACAGCTCATACTGGGGCATTACCCGATGCTCTGCTCCTCAGAGAGGTTCATATGAAGTAGTTAGGAACCACAGCAACAGCAAACACAGAGAAGTAGGGCAAGTTCCCAACACCCCGCTATGGCCAGCACTAATACTGATAAAGTGCTTTTTGAGCAGAATGCTACAGCTGAAGACTACCCTTTCAGCACCCAACCAAGAGCATGACTTAAAGTCGTCTTTTAACAGGACATTAGAAGTAAAGTTGGATGTGTCATCATAGCATACACTGAATGCATGATATCCTCTTGGCTGCTTCTGCCACAGCACTAGCTACTTTTTCTGTTTCCTTCTTTCTTACTTGGATAAAGTGGAATTTCTGTGCAATGGGACACATCTCCAAGGTGAGTCCAAATACCCTACAATGTGCACTTCGCTAAAGCCAGCATCTAGGAAACTTTTGCATCTGAGGCTTTATAAATCACAGCATTCAAAGACAGACTTGGTGGAGCAAGTCAAGTGATAATTTAGGGAAGAAAACCATGCAGAATATTTCCTGTCTTTCACATTCATGTCCAGAGTGGTAAGTACCTCAGTAGCAGCTTTATGGGCTGGAAAAAGTTGCATTTGTCTAGCTTAGGGTAAGCATGAGATGTTGTTGAAAATCTCACAGCGAAGTGCCACAGAACAGCTGATAAAGTATCTTAGTGACATCAAAGGGGTGGCTTCACGCCCTTTTTTCTTCTCTTCCTTGTCACCCTTCCCTCAGATTTCACTTCCAGTACTCCAGCACACTTTACGCAGTCCTGTCTGTACAGCGAGTCAAATTCATCAGGCCGTCATTTTGTGAATGACAAGTAATGAATATACAGGCACAGTAGAGGAGAATTCCTATGCACTCTGTATTCATTGCTTCAGGGGGAATATATGCCTTATTTTCTTGAGAAAGGCTTACAGCAATAGGAAAGCCCTTTCCAGAAATGGCTGATGAAAGATATTAATTTTTTATGTGTCTATACATTAATGCTGATGTTGAGAACCACCAGATTTCCAAACCCGTGACATTCAGCTGCCAGAGATACATCTGGATGCAAGCCTCAGACTTGATATTTTCAGACAGGCATTTAAACCTATGATTTCTAATTTAAATCAACAGTCAAGTTTGAATGTGTACTTTTACATTACAACTGAAACTGAAAAAGTGTTTTAAAATTGCTGTTGTGTTCAGAACAAAGACTCACATTACCAAATCATGACAGCCCTTAATAAAGGTAGAGAAATGATAAGGAAACGCCAGCAATTCTACACTATGCAGGCACCTTGGCTGTGACAAAACCAAAATACAACTAGTGGGGAAGAACAGTGTCATCCACACACACCAATAAAACCCGAAACACACAGATAAAAAAATCCTGCCAAGACCAAACATGGGCAAAAGAGAAAACTTGTTCGGAAACACAAAATCCCAAATGACACCATAAAACACAGCCACACACACCACAAAAGGACTATTGGTAAAACCGGAGGCTGGTTTTTTTAATTTTTAATTATTGCTTTTGCTTGGATCACAGTTCCACCCATGCAACAACCCCCTCCCCCTCCAAAGGGAGAGTAGACACAGTACGGAGCACAGGGACGTCTGACTAACAGTTGCAAGCAGAAGTTCTTCCAACCCATTGTTTTATTCCAAAAGAGAACATTCCGCAACCTACGCAGTCTGATCCCAAAGGACCTAGGAAGGATCACTAGACAGTTCACATTCCTCCACAGAAAAGTTTATGTAGGTTTAGATGATCTTATTTCCGCAAGTAGCAGACTTGTGCCAAATAATAACAACCCAGTCCCTTAGTTACCACTTACAAACCCTCGTAATTATTTACAGCTCCTGAACAGTACAGAGGACAACCTGGATATCATCCAACGCATCCACAGCAATAAAATTTATCAGAAAATGGAAAACTTTCTAGTTTTACTCAGTAGAACAAGACAGGCAATGAGTTCTGCATAAGGAGTAATGAAATAAACTAGTTCTTTTCAGCTTAGAAAATTGAGAGGACCAAGGTTTAGAAAATCAACAAATGTCACAGGGACATCAAACAAAGCTTGCCTGAAAGGTTGAAAACAACACAGCTCTTCACACATGGGGCGGCAGGCTGTGGAAACTCTCTGCCAAATATTGGGCAGGCTAGAGGTTCATGTGGTTTCCAAAGAGATGCAGGACCAGTTCATGAGAAGGAATTCCATTAATTGGCCCTGAGGGTTACCAACCACATCTGGCTTGTGAAGTCCCTGAGCTGAAAATAGCTGCAGGCCAGTATCAGAAGACACATGGTTGCCCTAATCTTCCTCTTCACTAGGCAGCCACTCACAGCCACTGCTCAAGACAGGACTCTACAAGAACTGGGTCTTCATTATGGCATACAACAGTCACTCTTGCCTTCTTTAAGTACTCGTAAAACAACATTATCTCTCAGTATTCAGAGAAAACTTCTACTTCCAAGTATGACAGACATGGAATACCCACAGTGACAGTGTGCAATATACAACATCCTCAAAAAAACCCTCTAGGTTACCTCTGGTTTAAGTCAACGAACCTGCAGTTATCACCATAACATCACTGAACATAACACCAGGTGAAGGATTTAAATTCAGTCAGTACATATTGTACTGAATTTAGCAAAGCAAACGTAAAAGCTTATCTTATCAGAAAAAATCTTCTAATAAAGGAAACAAGATTTACGTGCTCAGTACCTGCTTCCATAAGTGGAATTTCAAACCCATTTTAAGTAACTAAATTTCTATGCTTAGAAACAATAGCTCTGAGCAGGGAACCACGTAAAATTTGGCAGGCACAAACCACCTAAACCAAACACTCAGAATGGCAGTCCCGTGCTTCCCCTTGCTAAGCACTTCAGTTCTCCACTCACCTGAACTCTTGCCTATAGGATGAAATCAAATTTCAGATCAACAAGTAGGGCTCACAATTCCCTTTTAAAGAGGCCAAAGGAGCCAGCAAAGTAGAGAAACTGTTACTGGTAACACATGGGGAAAATCCCAACCAGACAAACATGCTTAGACTAGAATAGAAAAGAAAGAATCACATATTTCAGGAGATCATATGCTAATCACTAGGTACAAATATTTCTGGCAATTTTCCTCTTTTTCTTTTTTTTCCTAATGTTCACTTCAGAGCATGGTCTAGAGTCTCATGCATTATTTTGCTCTGACTAATGGAGAAATATATACCCTTTCTGTATGAGTTTTTGCCTCCATCACTCACCATCCTTGGAAGTGTTCAAAACCCATGTAGATGAGGCCCTCAGTGACATGGTTTAGTGGTGGACTTGGCAGTCCTGGGGTAAAGGTTGGAGATGACTATCTTAAAGGCTTTTTCCATGACCTTCGTGTTAAATCACTGCATCTTTGTTTTCCTGAATAGTGATATAGCTCCTCAAGTTTCTCCCCGCCTCTGCCTCCATTAAGTACCAGTGCTTGAACTTCTGTTCTTGAACAATCTGATATTCCTATTTCAAAAATAGAGAAATGTTGCCTTTTATTCCTTTTACTTAGCAAGATTACAGACCAAAAGCGACGTTTGTTTTGCTTTTTAGTATTGCTACACGAATCTCTTAGGTATTGCATTTTATCTATGCCTTACAGAATAACAATATGAGAATCCCCAGAAATATTTTTAACCTTTTAAATTGTTTTGAAGAAAGGTTGCAAGAGTCTTTATAGATATGTGCCCTCTCTCTGCTACAAGTCCCTCTGGCCCTCCTTCTCCTTCACAGGCTGGTTAAAGCTGTGTGTCCTTCAGCTTCCTTCTACTTAAGCACATAGTAGCATAGAGATAAGTACGTAAGTTTTATCTTAATACCGATACCAGATTCATTCAGATTTGTTCCCTCATATAATCCTGTATTCATATCTCTTCTGCAATAGAAGGCAATCTCATCTACTATTTTATGCAATAAACTGATATGCTGTAATTCAGGCCAAAGTTTATTTTAGAAGGATATCCTGGATGAACGGATCTGTTACAAGAGTTTACCCGCCTCCTGTCTTTTCTGTTCCAGAGCTTAGTTCCTCTTGTTCAAAACTTCCAACTTTTCTAGTCTGAATTTGAGTTGGCCACCTATCAGCTACTAAATCTCATTTCATTTTCTCCTACCAGGTAACCTTATCAGGTAATTAACTGAAAGGTGAATGCAGTGAATTGCTTTTTCTTCCTTTAAGTTCATTTGTGTTTCTCACACTGTAAGGTTATGTTTGCAAAACACAGTTCATTTCTTTAACTCTTTTCAGTTTTCTATTAACACTCTATGAAGTCTGGGAAAGTATTAAAGCTGTGACATAACTAACACATGGATCAAACTACCTTCGAATCCAGCTCGATATCCTTGTTCCCCAAGCCAAAAATTCATTTGTTCATATCTCTGTAACCCTGCACTGGGAACTGCCAGTCAACAAAGTCCTCCTACCCTCAGTCACTTCGAATCTTCATCTTGTCTGATACACAGATAAACAACTGTTTGGCAACTACTTAGAAGTGGCACAGACATTTCTTAAGAAAGCTGTTACCAAGCCATGTAGACTGTTGGAGTGATAACTTAACAGACCAACCTGCACTACTTGGCTCTCTCACCAGCAAGAGTTTCTTCTGCCACCATGTAACAGGTACAGATCCTCACTCATGTAACAGCAGGGACAAAGCCAAGTGGAAATTGCCAGGAACAACACTACTGACTAATCCTACATCACAAACAGTAACTGTATGAATCAGTTAGCTAGTTTATTTAATATGGGGCTGCATGGGTTTTTACACTGCAGCACAGACCTCTCTTTGGGAAGGTCATGTGACACAATTCTTACTTTTATTTAGTGAGAAGTTGTAAATCTGAACATTAACCCTTTGTAACTGAAGAATTAGTGCAGGAGTTGTTAACCTCCTAGCTTCACCTTTCAGCTCTGGGACTCCCATACAGCACTAGCACTTACCTAACCCCACAGTGAACTGTTCAGAGATCCAAAATAGATTAAAACTAATCCTACCCAAAATTTTTCTTTTAAAAAAAGCTACAAACCTGCGTAAATGGCAGTAAGGTGATTCAGGGAGTTAAACAGGTATCAGCATTGTACAGAGGGGGAGGGATGATGAGCTCAACAGTGTGTGTATATATAACTTGCCTAGCAAACACGCACCTGAACATGAGAACACACAGGTTAACTTCTACAGGGATATTGCAGCAAGAATAAGCGTACAAAGCCACCAGTGTAACAGAATTATTCAAGAAACTGTCTGACAAGTGGTATTTACATTGTGAGCTGCTGCTTTGAATAAATTTACTCTTTTTATAGGAGGCTTTTTTATCAAGTCCTGAGTTAAATCAATCTCCAATACACAGGAGCACAGACAAGAAAGAACATGTATGAAAGCTATTCAATGTCCAGGTAAGCTAGGTTTAAGAAAACATTGTTCTGTATTAGAATGGCACATAAATGACTGATGTTTACAGACTGAAAAGTAGGAGTGTGAAAATGAGGAAGATAAGCATAACACAATACAGGAAGCCAGCAGGAACTGAGTGCCCCTTTTAAGAGTGGAAGACAATGATTAGCTCACATGTGGAAATGATTCTGATGAGTACACTTTTGGAAGGATGCATGGAAAATACAGAACTACACCATAAAGAATGATTGAAGAGAAACTTATGTACTGTTGCCAAACAAAGACTCAGCCAAATTACATCATAGGGAGGAGTTAAAGGGGATATGCTGTGTTGTATCTGAAGGTGGAAAATTATGGTACTTCACTACAACATGCAATTAATTTTTCGAGAGGGGGCAATTAAAGTTAACTGTATCTATCCCTAATGTTTTTTCTTTAAGTAGAAACATGGTAGTCCATCAAGATTCCTGCAGGAAGGCCAGGAAAGTTTCTTTTTCTGCTTCCCAAAAATCTCTGAAATCCACTCACCAGCCGCTCCTACAGACAAACCTGAGAACTTGCACCAATCGTATCCTTTGACTTGGTTGCCAACACAGCATCATTCCAAAACATCACCATCGCCACAGAACACACACACACTAAAAGCAAACAAAGCACTCACAGAACTGAGACAAAAGGATAACAGAAAGCCACACACAAGCAACTTTGAGTTGTGTAAGTAAAGTCAAAGTCCAGTTAAGACACCAGGTTCTTTTGTCACCAAAAAGAAAAAAAAAATCAGCAGAAAAAAGGAAGAAGAGGCTTCATTGACAAAACCCAGAAACCAGTACTTTTCCAGGTTTGTCAAGGAATACCATCATTCCCACATGTTTAGGGCTACATGGAACCAGCAAGCTACAGAAATATCCTAAAACTGTCAGACAAATCTATTGATTGACAAAGTATTTGTTTTAAAAAATAAGAAGCATGCATCTGAAAGCCATGCCAAAGGACGTAGATTACACAAGTTTTACAGCACATCATGAATGAATCCATGGAGGCTTACCTACTTGCCTGAGCAAATCCAGTTATAAAAGGCATATTAATTTTGCCTAAAAAGCACCCAGAACTCCCTTAGACTAACATATGCATTTACAGGTACTTCAAAAGTCTTGTAAAGTTGAATGGCTGGTTCACCTCAAGACAAAAGGCTGTCAATCTGCTACAACACTGTCTAGGTCTCTAATGAGATATCAGTAGGCACTTTTTCCTCCATTTTTTTATTACATGGAGGATTTTTTTTTTTTTCATCCTGCTTCTTCCTGAGATGTGCAACTAATTGGTCCTAAGTAGTGTTCATCTGCTCTATGGAAAGTCAGCATTTCATTTTAAATAGCAGGTACAAATTCTCCTCTTACCTGTTCACTCAAACCTTTTCCTACTTTCCATTTACATTCCAAATTAAGATCAAGAGTTTTAATAATTATTTTTTTTTTTAAGGCCCACATCACAGTCATACAGAAAACAGATTTTCATGGCACAGAACATGAGAACAGTTCTCCCATGGCTATCTGATAAGAATACCAAGAGCAAACTAAGGTGACAATATTTCTCTAAAGGGAAGCCTGAGTAGGTTTTAAAGAGTTTTGCTTCCAGAAAACAGTGTGCAGACAAACTGACAACAAGATGAGATCTCTGCAAATTAGGAAATCATTCTTAAACAGTAATTCGAGATTAATTCTTTTTTCATTTTTAAACAGACAGCTCCGCTCCCCAAAAGGGACAATTAGTGGACTCAAGTCCAAACTGTGTATTGTCTTGGTGGAAAAGAAGATCATCTTCCTTCCAGTCTCCTTCCTATACTCCGTTCCCTCCAGATTTCCTGGCAAGCAGAACTGGAGACATTGCTGGGTTTATGCCATTTTTCAATAAATTATCAGTTTGACAACAACTTGGATGTGTAGTGTTCAGCTCCAGTACAGTCAAGTGATGGTGGTGAATGAGCTCCTGAGAGAGCTGCATGTCTGAAACACTTCTATATTTGTTCATCTGGAAACCCAGAAGCACATGGACCCGTAAGGGGGAAGGGAAAAGAGTCAGAGATGTAGCTGAGTTGCTCTTTCTTGTTATCAAAAAGAATTATTTTTTTTTAAATGGCACAAAAAAATAGTAAAAAGCTCCACTGTACAGTTCTGGAGAAGAAAGTAAAAAGTTGCTTGTTTTTCTGGCTTCTGGGTATCAGTATCAAAACCAGATTTTTAATCAATTACTTATGTAGATTTATGAGAGAAATGACCAAACACAGCTTAATCCAAAAATTTTCTGCCATAACTCCTTTCCTCTTGCTGTCACTCACAACTACAATGAATACATGAAACATACAGGATAAAAGTTTTATTACTTTTTAATATAGTTTTGCTTCAAATTGGAACAGAAGTCCCAAATTTCATAATGTTAGAAGAAAAATCCATAGATAGCAAAGATAAATCCATTCATAACTCAATAAAAACCAAACCCCCCCAAAAAATCATAAAAACAAAGAAAAAAAAAAAAAACAAAAAACCCCACACCCAAAACACAAAAAGTCTTATTAGTTTTATTTTCTCTTGCCCCAGCCCCCCAGAAGTAACTTTCCTTTCTCACTTCAGTCCATTAATATTCTGCAGTACAGCATTATTCAGCAATTTCTACCAAAGTCTTTATACAAGGTGCCTCCAAATTGCCTTGTACCTGTGGAAAATAGAGCCTACTAACATTTGCAAGGAAAATACTGTCAAAATAAACAGGAAAACTACAACCCTCTTGCTCAACTGCTTACATTCACATGAATGGGTTTCTTTAAAGTCAGTAGAGAACGTCAACATCTTAGACCTCAAGAAATATGGCTTGTTATTTCACCATTCTAAAATCCTGCCAACAATATTTCTTGCTCTATAAGTAG